>NW_027274979.1:0-73121 GCF_030028105.1 Mobula birostris
GGGCATGAGTTTCAGGGCAGGATTTTCAGGGCATGACATTTAGGGCATGTGTTTTAGGGCAGGTGTTTCAGTGCAAGAGTTTGAGGGCATGAGATTCAGGGCATGAGTTTCAAGGCAGGAGATTCAGGGCAGGAGATTCAGGGCATGAGATTCGGGGCTTGAGTTTCTAGGCAAGTGTTTTAGGGCACGTATTTCAGTGCAGGAGTTTCAGGGCAGGAGATTCAGAGCATGACTTTCAGTGCATGAGTTTGAGGGCAGGAGTTTCACGGCATGAGATTCAGGGCATGAGTTTCAGGGAATGAGTTTCAGGGCATGGGTTTCAGGTCTGTGGTTTCAGGGCTTGAGATTCAGGGCAGCAGTTTCAGGGCAGGAGATTCAGGGTATGAGATTCAGTGAATGAGTTTCAGGCAGAAGTTTCAGGGCATGAGATTCAGGGCATGAGTTTCAGGGCAGGAGAATCAGGGCTTGAGTTTCAGGGCATGAGATTCAGGGCATGAGTTTAAGGGCATGAGTTTCAGGGCAGAAGTTTCAGGGCGTGTAATTCAGGGCGTGAGTTTCAGGATATGAGATTCATGGCATGAGTTTCAGTGCAGGTGTTTCAGGGCATGAGATTCAGGGCATGAGTTTCAGGGCATGAGATTCAGGACAGGAGTTTCAAGGCATGAGATTCAGGGCATGAGTTTCAGTGCATGAGTTTCAGTGCATGAGTTTGAGGGCAGGAGTTTCAAGGCATGAGATTCAGGGCATGAGTTTCAGGGCATGAGATTCAGGGCAGGAATTTCAGGGCATGTGATTCAGATAATGAGTTTCTGGGCAGATGATTCAGGGCAGGAGTTTTAGGGCATGTGATTCAGGGCATGAGTTTCAGTGCATGATTTTGAGGCAGGAGTTTCAAGGCATGAGATTCAGGGTATGAGTTTCAGGGCAGGAGAATAAGGGCTTGAGTTTCAGGGCATGGGATTCAGGGCATGAGTTTCAGGGCATGAGATTCAGGACAGGAGTTTCAAGGCATGAGATTCAGGGCATGAGTTTCAGTGCATGAGTTTGAGGGCAGGAGTTTCAAGGCATTAGATTCAGGGCATGAGTTTCAGGGCATGAGTTTCAGGGCATGAGATTCAGGGCAGGAATTTCAGGGCATGTGATTCAGATAATGAGTTTCTGGGCAGATGATTCAGGGCAGGAGTTTTAGAGCATGTGATTCAGGGCATGAGTTTCAGTGCATGAGTTTCAGTGCATGATTTTGAGGCAGGAGTTTCAAGGCATGAGATTCAGGGTATGAGTTTCAGGGCAGGAGAATAAGGGCTTGAGTTTCAGGGCATGGGATTCAGGGCATGAGTTTCAGGGCATGAGATTCAGGACAGGAGTTTCAAGGCATGAGATTCAGGGGATGAGTTTGAGTGCATGAGTTTGAGGGCAGGAGTTTCAAGACATGAGATTCAGGGCATGAGTTTCAGGGCATGAGATTTAGGGCAGGAATTTCAGGGCATGTGATTCAGATAATGAGTTTCTGGGCAGATGATTCAGGGCAGGAGTTTTAGGGCATGTGATTCAGGGCATGAGTTTCAGTGCATGAATTTCAGGGCAGGAGTTTCAGGGTATGAGTTTCAGTGCAGGAGTTTCAGGGCATGAGATTCAGGGCATGAGTTTCAGGGCATGAGATTCAGGACAGGAGTTTCAAGGCATGAGATTCAGGGCATGAGTTTCAGTGCATGAGTTTCAGTGCATGAATTTCAGGGTATGAGATTCAGTGAATGAGTTTCAGGCAGAAGTTTCAGGGCATGAGATTCAGGGCATGAGTTTCAGGGCAGGAGAATCAGGGCTTGAGTTTCAGGGCATGAGATTCAGGGCATGAGTTTAAGGGCATGAGTTTCAGGGCAGGAGTTTCAGGGCGTGTAATTCAGGGCGTGAGTTTCAGGATATGAGATTCATGGCATGAGTTTCAGTGCAGGTGTTTCAGGGCATGAGATTCAGGGCATGAGTTTCAGGGCATGAGATTCAGGACAGGAGTTTCAAGGCATGAGATTCAGGGCATGAGTTTCAGTGCATGAGTTTCAGTGCATGAGTTTGAGGGCAGGAGTTTCAAGGCATGAGATTCAGGGCATGAGTTTCAGGGCATGAGATTCAGGGCAGGAATTTCAGGGCATGTGATTCAGATAATGAGTTTCTGGGCAGATGATTCAGGGCAGGAGTTTTAGGGCATGTGATTCAGGGCATGAGTTTCAGTGCATGAGTTTCAGTGCATGATTTTGAGGCAGGAGTTTCAAGGCATGAGATTCAGGGTATGAGTTTCAGGGCAGGAGAATAAGGGCTTGAGTTTCAGGGCATGGGATTCAGGGCATGAGTTTCAGGGCATGAGATTCAGGACAGGAGTTTCAAGGCATGAGATTCAGGGCATGAGTTTCAGTGCATGAGTTTGAGGGCAGGAGTTTCAAGGCATGAGATTCAGGGCATGAGTTTCAGGGCATGAGATTCAGGGCAGGAATTTCAGGGCATGTGATTCAGATAATGAGTTTCTGGGCAGATGATTCAGGGCAGGAGTTTTAGAGCATGTGATTCAGGGCATGAGTTTCAGTGCATGAGTTTCAGTGCATGATTTTGAGGCAGGAGTTTCAAGGCATGAGATTCAGGGTATGAGTTTCAGGGCAGGAGAATAAGGGCTTGAGTTTCAGGGCATGGGATTCAGGGCATGAGTTTCAGGGCATGAGATTCAGGACAGGAGTTTCAAGGCATGAGATTCAGGGCATGAGTTTCAGTGCATGAGTTTGAGGGCAGGAGTTTCAAGACATGAGATTCAGGGCATGAGTTTCAGGGCATGAGATTTAGGGCAGGAATTTCAGGGCATGTGATTCAGATAATGAGTTTCTGGGCAGATGATTCAGGGCAGGAGTTTTAGGGCATGTGATTCAGGGCATGAGTTTCAGTGCATGAATTTCAGGGCAGGAGTTTCAGGGTATGAGTTTCAGTGCAGGAGTTTCAGGGCATGAGATTCAGGGCATGAGTTTCAGGGCATGAGATTCAGGACAGGAGTTTCAAGGCATGAGATTCAGGGCATGAGTTTCAGTGCATGAGTTTCAGTGCATGAGTTTGAGGGCAGGAGTTTCAAGGCATGAGATTCAGGGCATGAGTTTCAGGGCATGAGTTTCAGTGCATGAGTTTCAGGGCATGAGTTTTAGGGTAGGTGTTTCAGTGCAAGAGTTTCAGGGCATGAGATTCAGGGCATGAGTTTCAGGGCAGAAGTTTCAGGGCATGAGATTCAGGGCATGAGTTTCAGGGCAGGAGAATAAGGGCTTCAGATTCAGGGCAGGAGTTTCAGGGCGTGTAATTCAGGGCGTGAGTTTCAGGATATGAGATTCATGGCATGAGTTTCAGTGCAGGAGTTTCAGGGCATGAGATTCAGGGCATGAGTTTCAGGGCATGAGATTCAGGACAGGAGTTTCAAGGCATGAGATTCAGGGCATGAGTTTCAGTGCATGAGTTTCAGTGCATGAGTTTGAGGGCAGGAGTTTCAAGGCATGAGATTCAGGGCATGAGTTTCAGGGCATGTGATTCAGATAATGAGTTTCTGGGGAGATGATTCCAGGCAGGAGTTTTAGGGCATGTGATTCAGGGCATGAGTTTCAGTGCATGAGTTTCAGTGCATGATTTTGAGGCAGGAGTTTCAAGGCATGAGATTCAGGGCATGAGTTTCAGGGCAGGAGAATCAGGGCTTGAGTTTCAGGGCATGGGATTCAGGGCATGAGTTTCAGGGCATGAGATTCAGGACAGGAGTTTCAAGGCATGAGATTCGGGGCATGACATTCAGGGCATGAGTTTCAGGGCAGGAGATTCACGGCTTGAGTTTAAGGTCATGAGATTTAGCGCATGAGATACAGTGCATGAGTATCAGGGCAGAAGTTTCAGGGCATGAGATTCAAGGCATGAGTTTCAGGGCAGGGGAATAAGGGCTTCAGATTCAGGGCATGAGTTTGAGGGCAGGAGTTTCAAGGCATGAGATTCAGGGCATGAGTTTCAGGGCAGGAGAATCAGGGCTTAAGTTTCAGGGCGTGGGATTCAGGGCATGAGTTTCAGGACATGAGATTCAGGACAGGAGTTTCAAGGCATGAGATTCAGGGCATAAGCTTCAGGGCATGAGATTCAGTGAAGGAATTTCAGGGCATGTGATTCAGATAATGAGTTTATGGGCTGATGATTCTGGGCAGGAGTTTTAGGGCATGTGATTCAGGGCATGAGTTTCAGGGCAGGAGTTTGAGGGTATGAGATTTAGCGCATGAGTTTCAGTGCATGAGATTCAGGGCTTGAGTTTCAGGGCATGAGGTTCAGGGCATGAGTGTCAATGCATGAGATTCAGGGCATCAGTTTCAGGGCAGGAGTTTCAGTGCATGAGTTTCACGGCATGAGATTCAGGGCATGAGTTTCAGGGCATGAGATTCAGGGCATGAGTTTCAGGGCAGGAAATTCAGGGCATGACATTCAGGGCATTTGTTTTAGGGCAGGTGTTTCAGTGCAAGAGTTTGAGGGCATGAGATTCAGGGCATGAGTTTCAAGGCAGGAGATTCAGGGCAGGAGATACAGGGCATGAGATTCGGGGCTTGACTTTCAAGGCAGGTGTTTTAGTTCACGTATTTCAGTGCAGGAGTTTGAGGGTAGGAGATTCAGAGCATGAGTTTCAGGGCAGGAGATTCACGGCTTGAGTTTAAGGTCATGAGATTTAGCGCATGAGATTCAGTGCATGAGTTTCAGGGCAGAAGTTTCAGGGCATGAGATTCAGGGCATCCGTTTCAGGGCATGAGTTTCAGGGCAGGAGTTTCAGGGCATGTAATTCAGGGCGTGAGTTTCAGGATATGAGATTCATGGCATAAGTTTCAGTGCAGAATTTTCAGGGCATGAGTGTCAAGGCAGGAGATTCACGGCTTGAGTTTAAGGTCATGAGATTTAGCGCATGAGATTCAGTGCATGAGTTCAGGGCAGAAGTTTCAGGGCATGAGATTCAGGGCATGAGTTTCAGGGCATGAGATTCAGGACAGGAGTTTCAATGCATGAGATTCAGGGCATGAGTTTCAGTGCATGAGTTTAAGTGCATGAGTTTGAGGGCAGGAGTTTCAAGGCATGAGATTCAGGCCGTGAGTTTCAGGGCATGAGATTCAAGGCAGGAATTTCAGGGCATGTGATTCAGATAATAAGTTTCTGGGCAGATGATTCAGGGCAGGAGTTTTAGGGCATGCGATTCAGGGTATGAGTTTCAGTGCATGAGTTTCAGGGCAGGAGCTTCAGGGTATGAGATTCAGGGCATGAGTTTTAGGGTAGGTGTTTCAGTGCAAGAGTTTCAGGGCATGAGATTCAGGGCATGAGTTTCAGGGCAGAAATTTCAGGGCATGACATTCAGGGCATGAGATTCAGGGCAGGAGATTCACGGCTTGAGGTTAAGGTCATGAGATTTAGCGCTTGAGATTCAGTGCATGAGTTTCAGGGCAGAAGTTTCAGGGCATGAGATTCAGGGCATGAGTTTCAGGGCAGGAGAATAAGGGCTTCAGATTCAGGGCAGGAGTTTCAGGGCGTGTAATTCAGGGCGTGAGTTTCAGGATATGAGATTCATGGCATGAGTTTCAGTGCAGGAGTTTCAGGGCATGAGATTCAGGGCATGAGTTTCAGGGCATGAGATTCAGGACAGGAGTTTCAAGGCATGAGATTCAGGGCATGAGTTTCAGTGCATGAGTTTCAGTGCATGAGTTTGAGGGCAGGAGTTTCAAGGCATGAGATTCAGGGCATGAGTTTCAGGGCATGAGATTCAGGGCAGGAATTTCAGGGCATGTGATTCAGATAATGAGTTTCTGGGGAGATGATTCCAGGCAGGAGTTTTAGGGCATGTGATTCAGGGCATGAGTTTCAGTGCATGATTTTGAGGCAGGAGTTTCAAGGCATGAGATTCAGGGCATGAGTTTCAGGGCAGGAGAATCAGGGCTTGAGTTTCAGGGCATGGGATTCAGGGCATGAGTTTCAGGGCATGAGATTCAGGACAGGAGTTTCAAGGCATGAGATTCAGGGCATGAGTTTCAGGGCATGAGATTTAGGGCAGGAATTTCAGGGCATGTGATTCAGGGCATGAGTTTCAGTGCATGAGTTTCAGTGCATGATTTTGAGGCAGGAGTTTCAAGGCATGAGATTCAGGGCATGAGTTTCAGGGCAGGAGAATAAGGGCTTGAGTTTCAGGGCATGGGATTCAGGGCATGAGTTTCAGGGCATGAGATTCAGGACAGGAGTTTCAAGGCATGAGATTCAGGGCATGAGTTTCAGTGCATGAGTTTGAGGGCAGGAGTTTCAGGGCATGAGATTCAGGACAGGAGTTTCAAGGCATGAGATTCAGGGCATGAGTTTCAGTGCATGAGTTTGAGGGCAGGAGTTTCAAGGCATGAGATTCAGGGCATGAGTTTCAGGGCATGAGATTTAGGGCAGGAAATTCAGGGCATGTGATTCAGATAATGAGTTTCTGGGCAGATGATTCAGGGCAGGAGTTTTAGGGCATGTGATTCAGGGCATGAGTTTCAGTGCAGGAGATTCAGGGCATGAGATTCAGGGCATGAGTTTCAGGGCATGAGATTCAGGGCATGAGTTTCAGTGCATGATTTTGAGGCAGGAGTTTCAAGGCATGAGATTCAGGGTATGAGTTTCAGGGCAGGAGAATAAGGGCTTGAGTTTCAGGGCATGGGATTCAGGGCATGAGTTTCAGGGCATGAGATTCAGGACAGGAGTTTCAAGGCATGAGATTCAGGGCATGAGTTTCAGTGCATGAGTTTGAGGGCAGGAGTTTCAAGGCATTAGATTCAGGGCATGAGTTTCAGGGCATGAGATTCAGGGCAGGAATTTCAGGGCATGTGATTCAGATAATGAGTTTCTGGGCAGATGATTCAGGGCAGGAGTTTTAGAGCATGTGATTCAGGGCATGAGTTTCAGTGCATGAGTTTCAGTGCATGATTTTGAGGCAGGAGTTTCAAGGCATGAGATTCAGGGTATGAGTTTCAGGGCAGGAGAATAAGGGCTTGAGTTTCAGGGCATGGGATTCAGGGCATGAGTTTCAGGGCATGAGATTCAGGACAGGAGTCAAGGCATGAGATTCAGGGGATGAGTTTCAGTGCATGAGTTTGAGGGCAGGAGTTTCAAGACATGAGATTCAGGGCATGAGTTTCAGGGCATGAGATTTAGGGCAGGAATTTCAGGGCATGTGATTCAGATAATGA
This sequence comes from Mobula birostris, assembly GCF_030028105.1. Taxonomy (NCBI): domain Eukaryota; kingdom Metazoa; phylum Chordata; class Chondrichthyes; order Myliobatiformes; family Myliobatidae; genus Mobula; species Mobula birostris. Next base: position 7,233 of record NW_027274979.1, read on the forward strand.
GTTTCTGGGCAGATGATTCAGGGCAGGAGTTTTTAGGGCATGTGATTCAGGGCATGAGTTTCAGTGCATGAATTTCAGGGCAGGAATTTCAGGGTATGAGTTTCAGTGCAGGAGTTTCAGGGCATGAGATTCAGGGCATAAGTTTCAGGGCATGAGATTCAGGACAGGAGTTTCAAGGCATGAGATTCAGGGCATGAGTTTCAGTGCATGAGTTTCAGTGCATGAATTTCAGGGTATGAGATTCAGTGAATGAGTTTCAGGCAGGAAGTTTCAGGGCATGAGATTCAGGGCATGAGTTTCAGGGCAGGAGAATCAGGGCTTGAGTTTCAGGGCATGAGATTCAGGGCATGAGTTTAAGGGCATGAGTTTCAGGGCAGGAGTTTCAGGGCGTGTAATTCAGGGCGTGAGTTTCAGGATATGAGATTCATGGCATGAGTTTCAGTGCAGGTGTTTCAGGGCATGAGATTCAGGGCATGAGTTTCAGGGCATGAGATTCAGGACAGGAGTTTCATGGCATGAGATTCAGGGCATGAGTTTCAGTGCATGAGTTTCAGTGCATGAGTTTGAGGGCAGGAGTTTCAAGGCATGAGATTCAGGGCATGAGTTTCAGGGCATGAGATTCAGGGCAGGAATTTCAGGGCATGTGATTCAGATAATGAGTTTCTGGGCAGATGATTCAGGGCAGGAGTTTTAGGGCATGTGATTCAGGGCATGAGTTTCAGTGCATGAGTTTCAGTGCATGATTTTGAGGCAGGAGTTTCAAGGCATGAGATTCAGGGTATGAGTTTCAGGGCAGGAGAATAAGGGCTTGAGTTTCAGGGCATGGGATTCAGGGCATGAGTTTCAGGGCATGAGATTCAGGACAGGAGTTTCAAGGCATGAGATTCAGGGCATGAGTTTCAGTGCATGAGTTTGAGGGCAGGAGTTTCAAGGCATGAGATTCAGGGCATGAGTTTCAGGGCATGAGATTCAGGGCAGGAATTTCAGGGCATGTGATTCAGATAATGAGTTTCTGGGCAGATGATTCAGGGCAGGAGTTTTAGAGCATGTGATTCAGGGCATGAGTTTCAGTGCATGAGTTTCAGTGCATGATTTTGAGGCAGGAGTTTCAAGGCATGAGATTCAGGGTATGAGTTTCAGGGCAGGAGAATAAGGGCTTGAGTTTCAGGGCATGGGATTCAGGGCATGAGTTTCAGGGCATGAGATTCAGGACAGGAGTTTCAAGGCATGAGATTCAGGGCATGAGTTTCAGTGCATGAGTTTGAGGGCAGGAGTTTCAAGACATGAGATTCAGGGCATGAGTTTCAGGGCAGGAGATTCAGGGCAGGAGATACAGGGCATGAGATTCGGGGCTTGACTTTCAAGGCAGGTGTTTTAGTTCACGTATTTCAGTGCAGGAGTTTGAGGGTAGGAGATTCAGAGCATGAGTTTCAGGGCAGGAGATTCACGGCTTGAGTTTAAGGTCATGAGATTTAGCGCATGAGATTCAGTGCATGAGTTTCAGGGCAGAAGTTTCAGGGCATGAGATTCAGGGCATCCGTTTCAGGGCATGAGTTTCAGGGCAGGAGTTTCAGGGCATGTAATTCAGGGCGTGAGTTTCAGGATATGAGATTCATGGCATAAGTTTCAGTGCAGAATTTTCAGGGCATGAGTGTCAAGGCAGGAGATTCACGGCTTGAGTTTAAGGTCATGAGATTTAGCGCATGAGATTCAGTGCATGAGTTCAGGGCAGAAGTTTCAGGGCATGAGATTCAGGGCATGAGTTTCAGGGCATGAGATTCAGGACAGGAGTTTCAATGCATGAGATTCAGGGCATGAGTTTCAGTGCATGAGTTTAAGTGCATGAGTTTGAGGGCAGGAGTTTCAAGGCATGTGATTCAGGCCGTGAGTTTCAGGGCATGAGATTCAAGGCAGGAATTTCAGGGCATGTGATTCAGATAATAAGTTTCTGGGCAGATGATTCAGGGCAGGAGTTTTAGGGCATGCGATTCAGGGTATGAGTTTCAGTGCATGAGTTTCAGGGCAGGAGCTTCAGGGTATGAGATTCAGGGCATGAGTTTTAGGGTAGGTGTTTCAGTGCAAGAGTTTCAGGGCATGAGATTCAGGGCATGAGTTTCAGGGCAGAAATTTCAGGGCATGACATTCAGGGCATGAGATTCAGGGCAGGAGATTCACGGCTTGAGGTTAAGGTCATGAGATTTAGCGCTTGAGATTCAGTGCATGAGTTTCAGGGCAGAAGTTTCAGGGCATGAGATTCAGGGCATGAGTTTCAGGGCAGGAGAATAAGGGCTTCAGATTCAGGGCAGGAGTTTCAGGGCGTGTAATTCAGGGCGTGAGTTTCAGGATATGAGATTCATGGCATGAGTTTCAGTGCAGGAGTTTCAGGGCATGAGATTCAGGGCATGAGTTTCAGGGCATGAGATTCAGGACAGGAGTTTCAAGGCATGAGATTCAGGGCATGAGTTTCAGTGCATGAGTTTCAGTGCATGAGTTTGAGGGCAGGAGTTTCAAGGCATGAGATTCAGGGCATGAGTTTCAGGGCATGAGATTCAGGGCAGGAATTTCAGGGCATGTGATTCAGATAATGAGTTTCTGGGGAGATGATTCCAGGCAGGAGTTTTAGGGCATGTGATTCAGGGCATGAGTTTCAGTGCATGATTTTGAGGCAGGAGTTTCAAGGCATGAGATTCAGGGCATGAGTTTCAGGGCAGGAGAATCAGGGCTTGAGTTTCAGGGCATGGGATTCAGGGCATGAGTTTCAGGGCATGAGATTCAGGACAGGAGTTTCAAGGCATGAGATTCAGGGCATGAGTTTCAGGGCATGAGATTTAGGGCAGGAATTTCAGGGCATGTGATTCAGGGCATGAGTTTTAGGGTAGGTGTTTCAGTGCAAGAGTTTCAGGGCATGAGATTCAGGGCATGAGTTTCAGGGCAGAAATTTCAGGGCATGACATTCAGGGCATGAGATTCAGGGCAGGAGATTCACGGCTTGAGGTTAAGGTCATGAGATTTAGCGCTTGAGATTCAGTGCATGAGTTTCAGGGCAGAAGTTTCAGGGCATGAGATTCAGGGCATGAGTTTCAGGGCAGGAGAATAAGGGCTTCAGATTCAGGGCAGGAGTTTCAGGGCGTGTAATTCAGGGCGTGAGTTTCAGGATATGAGATTCATGGCATGAGTTTCAGTGCAGGAGTTTCAGGGCATGAGATTCAGGGCATGAGTTTCAGGGCATGAGATTCAGGACAGGAGTTTCAAGGCATGAGATTCAGGGCATGAGTTTCAGTGCATGAGTTTCAGTGCATGAGTTTGAGGGCAGGAGTTTCAAGGCATGAGATTCAGGGCATGAGTTTCAGGGCATGAGATTCAGGGCAGGAATTTCAGGGCATGTGATTCAGATAATGAGTTTCTGGGGAGATGATTCCAGGCAGGAGTTTTAGGGCATGTGATTCAGGGCATGAGTTTCAGTGCATGATTTTGAGGCAGGAGTTTCAAGGCATGAGATTCAGGGCATGAGTTTCAGGGCAGGAGAATCAGGGCTTGAGTTTCAGGGCATGGGATTCAGGGCATGAGTTTCAGGGCATGAGATTCAGGACAGGAGTTTCAAGGCATGAGATTCAGGGCATGAGTTTCAGGGCATGAGATTTAGGGCAGGAATTTCAGGGCATGTGATTCAGGGCATGAGTTTCAGTGCATGAGTTTCAGTGCATGATTTTGAGGCAGGAGTTTCAAGGCATGAGATTCAGGGCATGAGTTTCAGGGCAGGAGAATAAGGGCTTGAGTTTCAGGGCATGGGATTCAGGGCATGAGTTTCAGGGCATGAGATTCAGGACAGGAGTTTCAAGGCATGAGATTCAGGGCATGAGTTTCAGTGCATGAGTTTGAGGGCAGGAGTTTCAGGGCATGAGATTCAGGACAGGAGTTTCAAGGCATGAGATTCAGGGCATGAGTTTCAGTGCATGAGTTTGAGGGCAGGAGTTTCAAGGCATGAGATTCAGGGCATGAGTTTCAGGGCATGAGATTTAGGGCAGGAAATTCAGGGCATGTGATTCAGATAATGAGTTTCTGGGCAGATGATTCAGGGCAGGAGTTTTAGGGCATGTGATTCAGGGCATGAGTTTCAGTGCAGGAGATTCAGGGCATGAGATTCAGGGCATGAGTTTCAGGGCATGAGATTCAGGGCATGAGTTTCAGTGCATGATTTTGAGGCAGGAGTTTCAAGGCATGAGATTCAGGGTATGAGTTTCAGGGCAGGAGAATAAGGGCTTGAGTTTCAGGGCATGGGATTCAGGGCATGAGTTTCAGGGCATGAGATTCAGGACAGGAGTTTCAAGGCATGAGATTCAGGGCATGAGTTTCAGTGCATGAGTTTGAGGGCAGGAGTTTCAAGGCATTAGATTCAGGGCATGAGTTTCAGGGCATGAGATTCAGGGCAGGAATTTCAGGGCATGTGATTCAGATAATGAGTTTCTGGGCAGATGATTCAGGGCAGGAGTTTTAGAGCATGTGATTCAGGGCATGAGTTTCAGTGCATGAGTTTCAGTGCATGATTTTGAGGCAGGAGTTTCAAGGCATGAGATTCAGGGTATGAGTTTCAGGGCAGGAGAATAAGGGCTTGAGTTTCAGGGCATGGGATTCAGGGCATGAGTTTCAGGGCATGAGATTCAGGACAGGAGTTTCAAGGCATGAGATTCAGGGGATGAGTTTCAGTGCATGAGTTTGAGGGCAGGAGTTTCAAGACATGAGATTCAGGGCATGAGTTTCAGGGCATGAGATTTAGGGCAGGAATTTCAGGGCATGTGATTCAGATAATGAGTTTCTGGGCAGATGATTCAGGGCAGGAGTTTTAGGGCATGTGATTCAGGGCATGAGTTTCAGTGCATGAATTTCAGGGCAGGAGTTTCAGGGTATGAGTTTCAGTGCAGGAGTTTCAGGGCATGAGATTCAGGGCATAAGTTTCAGGGCATGAGATTCAGGACAGGAGTTTCAAGGCATGAGATTCAGGGCATGAGTTTCAGTGCATGAGTTTCAGTGCATGAATTTCAGGGTATGAGATTCAGTGAATGAGTTTCAGGCAGAAGTTTCAGGGCATGAGATTCAGGGCATGAGTTTCAGGGCAGGAGAATCAGGGCTTGAGTTTCAGGGCATGAGATTCAGGGCATGAGTTTAAGGGCATGAGTTTCAGGGCAGGAGTTTCAGGGCGTGTAATTCAGGGCGTGAGTTTCAGGATATGAGATTCATGGCATGAGTTTCAGTGCAGGTGTTTCAGGGCATGAGATTCAGGGCATGAGTTTCAGGGCATGAGATTCAGGACAGGAGTTTCAAGGCATGAGATTCAGGGCATGAGTTTCAGTGCATGAGTTTCAGTGCATGAGTTTGAGGGCAGGAGTTTCAAGGCATGAGATTCAGGGCATGAGTTTCAGGGCATGAGATTCAGGGCAGGAATTTCAGGGCATGTGATTCAGATAATGAGTTTCTGGGCAGATGATTCAGGGCAGGAGTTTTAGGGCATGTGATTCAGGGCATGAGTTTCAGTGCATGAGTTTCAGTGCATGATTTTGAGGCAGGAGTTTCAAGGCATGAGATTCAGGGTATGAGTTTCAGGGCAGGAGAATAAGGGCTTGAGTTTCAGGGCATGGGATTCAGGGCATGAGTTTCAGGGCATGAGATTCAGGACAGGAGTTTCAAGGCATGAGATTCAGGGCATGAGTTTCAGTGCATGAGTTTGAGGGCAGGAGTTTCAAGGCATGAGATTCAGGGCATGAGTTTCAGGGCATGAGATTCAGGGCAGGAATTTCAGGGCATGTGATTCAGATAATGAGTTTCTGGGCAGATGATTCAGGGCAGGAGTTTTAGAGCATGTGATTCAGGGCATGAGTTTCAGTGCATGAGTTTCAGTGCATGATTTTGAGGCAGGAGTTTCAAGGCATGAGATTCAGGGTATGAGTTTCAGGGCAGGAGAATAAGGGCTTGAGTTTCAGGGCATGGGATTCAGGGCATGAGTTTCAGGGCATGAGATTCAGGACAGGAGTTTCAAGGCATGAGATTCAGGGCATGAGTTTCAGTGCATGAGTTTGAGGGCAGGAGTTTCAAGACATGAGATTCAGGGCATGAGTTTCAGGGCAGGAGATTCAGGGCAGGAGATACAGGGCATGAGATTCGGGGCTTGACTTTCAAGGCAGGTGTTTTAGTTCACGTATTTCAGTGCAGGAGTTTGAGGGTAGGAGATTCAGAGCATGAGTTTCAGGGCAGGAGATTCACGGCTTGAGTTTAAGGTCATGAGATTTAGCGCATGAGATTCAGTGCATGAGTTTCAGGGCAGAAGTTTCAGGGCATGAGATTCAGGGCATCCGTTTCAGGGCATGAGTTTCAGGGCAGGAGTTTCAGGGCATGTAATTCAGGGCGTGAGTTTCAGGATATGAGATTCATGGCATAAGTTTCAGTGCAGAATTTTCAGGGCATGAGTGTCAAGGCAGGAGATTCACGGCTTGAGTTTAAGGTCATGAGATTTAGCGCATGAGATTCAGTGCATGAGTTCAGGGCAGAAGTTTCAGGGCATGAGATTCAGGGCATGAGTTTCAGGGCATGAGATTCAGGACAGGAGTTTCAATGCATGAGATTCAGGGCATGAGTTTCAGTGCATGAGTTTAAGTGCATGAGTTTGAGGGCAGGAGTTTCAAGGCATGTGATTCAGGCCGTGAGTTTCAGGGCATGAGATTCAAGGCAGGAATTTCAGGGCATGTGATTCAGATAATAAGTTTCTGGGCAGATGATTCAGGGCAGGAGTTTTAGGGCATGCGATTCAGGGTATGAGTTTCAGTGCATGAGTTTCAGGGCAGGAGCTTCAGGGTATGAGATTCAGGGCATGAGTTTTAGGGTAGGTGTTTCAGTGCAAGAGTTTCAGGGCATGAGATTCAGGGCATGAGTTTCAGGGCAGAAATTTCAGGGCATGACATTCAGGGCATGAGATTCAGGGCAGGAGATTCACGGCTTGAGGTTAAGGTCATGAGATTTAGCGCTTGAGATTCAGTGCATGAGTTTCAGGGCAGAAGTTTCAGGGCATGAGATTCAGGGCATGAGTTTCAGGGCAGGAGAATAAGGGCTTCAGATTCAGGGCAGGAGTTTCAGGGCGTGTAATTCAGGGCGTGAGTTTCAGGATATGAGATTCATGGCATGAGTTTCAGTGCAGGAGTTTCAGGGCATGAGATTCAGGGCATGAGTTTCAGGGCATGAGATTCAGGACAGGAGTTTCAAGGCATGAGATTCAGGGCATGAGTTTCAGTGCATGAGTTTCAGTGCATGAGTTTGAGGGCAGGAGTTTCAAGGCATGAGATTCAGGGCATGAGTTTCAGGGCATGAGATTCAGGGCAGGAATTTCAGGGCATGTGATTCAGATAATGAGTTTCTGGGGAGATGATTCCAGGCAGGAGTTTTAGGGCATGTGATTCAGGGCATGAGTTTCAGTGCATGATTTTGAGGCAGGAGTTTCAAGGCATGAGATTCAGGGCATGAGTTTCAGGGCAGGAGAATCAGGGCTTGAGTTTCAGGGCATGGGATTCAGGGCATGAGTTTCAGGGCATGAGATTCAGGACAGGAGTTTCAGGCATGAGATTCAGGGCATGAGTTTCAGGGCATGAGATTTAGGGCAGGAATTTCAGGGCATGTGATTCAGGGCATGAGTTTCAGTGCATGAGTTTCAGTGCATGATTTTGAGGCAGGAGTTTCAAGGCATGAGATTCAGGGCATGAGTTTCAGGGCAGGAGAATAAGGGCTTGAGTTTCAGGGCATGGGATTCAGGGCATGAGTTTCAGGGCATGAGATTCAGGACAGGAGTTTCAAGGCATGAGATTCAGGGCATGAGTTTCAGTGCATGAGTTTGAGGGCAGGAGTTTCAGGGCATGAGATTCAGGACAGGAGTTTCAAGGCATGAGATTCAGGGCATGAGTTTCAGTGCATGAGTTTGAGGGCAGGAGTTTCAAGGCATGAGATTCAGGGCATGAGTTTCAGGGCATGAGATTTAGGGCAGGAAATTCAGGGCATGTGATTCAGATAATGAGTTTCTGGGCAGATGATTCAGGGCAGGAGTTTTAGGGCATGTGATTCAGGGCATGAGTTTCAGTGCAGGAGATTCAGGGCATGAGATTCAGGGCATGAGTTTCAGGGCATGAGATTCAGGGCATGAGTTTCAGTGCATGATTTTGAGGCAGGAGTTTCAAGGCATGAGATTCAGGGTATGAGTTTCAGGGCAGGAGAATAAGGGCTTGAGTTTCAGGGCATGGCATTCAGGGCATGAGTTTCAGGGCATGAGATTCAGGACAGGAGTTTCAAGGCATGAGATTCAGGGCATGAGTTTCAGTGCATGAGTTTGAGGGCAGGAGTTTCAAGGCATTAGATTCAGGGCATGAGTTTCAGGGCATGAGATTCAGGGCAGGAATTTCAGGGCATGTGATTCAGATAATGAGTTTCTGGGCAGATGATTCAGGGCAGGAGTTTTAGAGCATGTGATTCAGGGCATGAGTTTCAGTGCATGAGTTTCAGTGCATGATTTTGAGGCAGGAGTTTCAAGGCATGAGATTCAGGGTATGAGTTTCAGGGCAGGAGAATAAGGGCTTGAGTTTCAGGGCATGGGATTCAGGGCATGAGTTTCAGGGCATGAGATTCAGGACAGGAGTTTCAAGGCATGAGATTCAGGGGATGAGTTTCAGTGCATGAGTTTGAGGGCAGGAGTTTCAAGACATGAGATTCAGGGCATGAGTTTCAGGGCATGAGATTTAGGGCAGGAATTTCAGGGCATGTGATTCAGATAATGAGTTTCTGGGCAGATGATTCAGGGCAGGAGTTTTAGGGCATGTGATTCAGGGCATGAGTTTCAGTGCATGAATTTCAGGGCAGGAGTTTCAGGGTATGAGTTTCAGTGCAGGAGTTTCAGGGCATGAGATTCAGGGCATAAGTTTCAGGGCATGAGATTCAGGACAGGAGTTTCAAGGCATGAGATTCAGGGCATGAGTTTCAGTGCATGAGTTTCAGTGCATGAATTTCAGGGTATGAGATTCAGTGAATGAGTTTCAGGCAGAAGTTTCAGGGCATGAGATTCAGGGCATGAGTTTCAGGGCAGGAGAATCAGGGCTTGAGTTTCAGGGCATGAGATTCAGGGCATGAGTTTAAGGGCATGAGTTTCAGGGCAGGAGTTTCAGGGCGTGTAATTCAGGGCGTGAGTTTCAGGATATGAGATTCATGGCATGAGTTTCAGTGCAGGTGTTTCAGGGCATGAGATTCAGGGCATGAGTTTCAGGGCATGAGATTCAGGACAGGAGTTTCAAGGCATGAGATTCAGGGCATGAGTTTCAGTGCATGAGTTTCAGTGCATGAGTTTGAGGGCAGGAGTTTCAAGGCATGAGATTCAGGGCATGAGTTTCAGGGCATGAGATTCAGGGCAGGAATTTCAGGGCATGTGATTCAGATAATGAGTTTCTGGGCAGATGATTCAGGGCAGGAGTTTTAGGGCATGTGATTCAGGGCATGAGTTTCAGTGCATGAGTTTCAGTGCATGATTTTGAGGCAGGAGTTTCAAGGCATGAGATTCAGGGTATGAGTTTCAGGGCAGGAGAATAAGGGCTTGAGTTTCAGGGCATGGGATTCAGGGCATGAGTTTCAGGGCATGAGATTCAGGACAGGAGTTTCAAGGCATGAGATTCAGGGCATGAGTTTCAGTGCATGAGTTTGAGGGCAGGAGTTTCAAGGCATGAGATTCAGGGCATGAGTTTCAGGGCATGAGATTCAGGGCAGGAATTTCAGGGCATGTGATTCAGATAATGAGTTTCTGGGCAGATGATTCAGGGCAGGAGTTTTAGAGCATGTGATTCAGGGCATGAGTTTCAGTGCATGAGTTTCAGTGCATGATTTTGAGGCAGGAGTTTCAAGGCATGAGATTCAGGGTATGAGTTTCAGGGCAGGAGAATAAGGGCTTGAGTTTCAGGGCATGGGATTCAGGGCATGAGTTTCAGGGCATGAGATTCAGGACAGGAGTTTCAAGGCATGAGATTCAGGGCATGAGTTTCAGTGCATGAGTTTGAGGGCAGGAGTTTCAAGACATGAGATTCAGGGCATGAGTTTCAGGGCAGGAGATTCAGGGCAGGAGATACAGGGCATGAGATTCGGGGCTTGACTTTCAAGGCAGGTGTTTTAGTTCACGTATTTCAGTGCAGGAGTTTGAGGGTAGGAGATTCAGAGCATGAGTTTCAGGGCAGGAGATTCACGGCTTGAGTTTAAGGTCATGAGATTTAGCGCATGAGATTCAGTGCATGAGTTTCAGGGCAGAAGTTTCAGGGCATGAGATTCAGGGCATCCGTTTCAGGGCATGAGTTTCAGGGCAGGAGTTTCAGGGCATGTAATTCAGGGCGTGAGTTTCAGGATATGAGATTCATGGCATAAGTTTCAGTGCAGAATTTTCAGGGCATGAGTGTCAAGGCAGGAGATTCACGGCTTGAGTTTAAGGTCATGAGATTTAGCGCATGAGATTCAGTGCATGAGTTCAGGGCAGAAGTTTCAGGGCATGAGATTCAGGGCATGAGTTTCAGGGCATGAGATTCAGGACAGGAGTTTCAATGCATGAGATTCAGGGCATGAGTTTCAGTGCATGAGTTTAAGTGCATGAGTTTGAGGGCAGGAGTTTCAAGGCATGTGATTCAGGCCGTGAGTTTCAGGGCATGAGATTCAAGGCAGGAATTTCAGGGCATGTGATTCAGATAATAAGTTTCTGGGCAGATGATTCAGGGCAGGAGTTTTAGGGCATGCGATTCAGGGTATGAGTTTCAGTGCATGAGTTTCAGGGCAGGAGCTTCAGGGTATGAGATTCAGGGCATGAGTTTTAGGGTAGGTGTTTCAGTGCAAGAGTTTCAGGGCATGAGATTCAGGGCATGAGTTTCAGGGCAGAAATTTCAGGGCATGACATTCAGGGCATGAGATTCAGGGCAGGAGATTCACGGCTTGAGGTTAAGGTCATGAGATTTAGCGCTTGAGATTCAGTGCATGAGTTTCAGGGCAGAAGTTTCAGGGCATGAGATTCAGGGCATGAGTTTCAGGGCAGGAGAATAAGGGCTTCAGATTCAGGGCAGGAGTTTCAGGGCGTGTAATTCAGGGCGTGAGTTTCAGGATATGAGATTCATGGCATGAGTTTCAGTGCAGGAGTTTCAGGGCATGAGATTCAGGGCATGAGTTTCAGGGCATGAGATTCAGGACAGGAGTTTCAAGGCATGAGATTCAGGGCATGAGTTTCAGTGCATGAGTTTCAGTGCATGAGTTTGAGGGCAGGAGTTTCAAGGCATGAGATTCAGGGCATGAGTTTCAGGGCATGAGATTCAGGGCAGGAATTTCAGGGCATGTGATTCAGATAATGAGTTTCTGGGGAGATGATTCCAGGCAGGAGTTTTAGGGCATGTGATTCAGGGCATGAGTTTCAGTGCATGATTTTGAGGCAGGAGTTTCAAGGCATGAGATTCAGGGCATGAGTTTCAGGGCAGGAGAATCAGGGCTTGAGTTTCAGGGCATGGGATTCAGGGCATGAGTTTCAGGGCATGAGATTCAGGACAGGAGTTTCAAGGCATGAGATTCAGGGCATGAGTTTCAGGGCATGAGATTTAGGGCAGGAATTTCAGGGCATGTGATTCAGGGCATGAGTTTTAGGGTAGGTGTTTCAGTGCAAGAGTTTCAGGGCATGAGATTCAGGGCATGAGTTTCAGGGCAGAAATTTCAGGGCATGACATTCAGGGCATGAGATTCAGGGCAGGAGATTCACGGCTTGAGGTTAAGGTCATGAGATTTAGCGCTTGAGATTCAGTGCATGAGTTTCAGGGCAGAAGTTTCAGGGCATGAGATTCAGGGCATGAGTTTCAGGGCAGGAGAATAAGGGCTTCAGATTCAGGGCAGGAGTTTCAGGGCGTGTAATTCAGGGCGTGAGTTTCAGGATATGAGATTCATGGCATGAGTTTCAGTGCAGGAGTTTCAGGGCATGAGATTCAGGGCATGAGTTTCAGGGCATGAGATTCAGGACAGGAGTTTCAAGGCATGAGATTCAGGGCATGAGTTTCAGTGCATGAGTTTCAGTGCATGAGTTTGAGGGCAGGAGTTTCAAGGCATGAGATTCAGGGCATGAGTTTCAGGGCATGAGATTCAGGGCAGGAATTTCAGGGCATGTGATTCAGATAATGAGTTTCTGGGGAGATGATTCCAGGCAGGAGTTTTAGGGCATGTGATTCAGGGCATGAGTTTCAGTGCATGATTTTGAGGCAGGAGTTTCAAGGCATGAGATTCAGGGCATGAGTTTCAGGGCAGGAGAATCAGGGCTTGAGTTTCAGGGCATGGGATTCAGGGCATGAGTTTCAGGGCATGAGATTCAGGACAGGAGTTTCAAGGCATGAGATTCAGGGCATGAGTTTCAGGGCATGAGATTTAGGGCAGGAATTTCAGGGCATGTGATTCAGGGCATGAGTTTCAGTGCATGAGTTTCAGTGCATGATTTTGAGGCAGGAGTTTCAAGGCATGAGATTCAGGGCATGAGTTTCAGGGCAGGAGAATAAGGGCTTGAGTTTCAGGGCATGGGATTCAGGGCATGAGTTTCAGGGCATGAGATTCAGGACAGGAGTTTCAAGGCATGAGATTCAGGGCATGAGTTTCAGTGCATGAGTTTGAGGGCAGGAGTTTCAGGGCATGAGATTCAGGACAGGAGTTTCAAGGCATGAGATTCAGGGCATGAGTTTCAGTGCATGAGTTTGAGGGCAGGAGTTTCAAGGCATGAGATTCAGGGCATGAGTTTCAGGGCATGAGATTTAGGGCAGGAAATTCAGGGCATGTGATTCAGATAATGAGTTTCTGGGCAGATGATTCAGGGCAGGAGTTTTAGGGCATGTGATTCAGGGCATGAGTTTCAGTGCAGGAGATTCAGGGCATGAGATTCAGGGCATGAGTTTCAGGGCATGAGATTCAGGGCATGAGTTTCAGTGCATGATTTTGAGGCAGGAGTTTCAAGGCATGAGATTCAGGGTATGAGTTTCAGGGCAGGAGAATAAGGGCTTGAGTTTCAGGGCATGGGATTCAGGGCATGAGTTTCAGGGCATGAGATTCAGGACAGGAGTTTCAAGGCATGAGATTCAGGGCATGAGTTTCAGTGCATGAGTTTGAGGGCAGGAGTTTCAAGGCATTAGATTCAGGGCATGAGTTTCAGGGCATGAGATTCAGGGCAGGAATTTCAGGGCATGTGATTCAGATAATGAGTTTCTGGGCAGATGATTCAGGGCAGGAGTTTTAGAGCATGTGATTCAGGGCATGAGTTTCAGTGCATGAGTTTCAGTGCATGATTTTGAGGCAGGAGTTTCAAGGCATGAGATTCAGGGTATGAGTTTCAGGGCAGGAGAATAAGGGCTTGAGTTTCAGGGCATGGGATTCAGGGCATGAGTTTCAGGGCATGAGATTCAGGACAGGAGTTTCAAGGCATGAGATTCAGGGGATGAGTTTCAGTGCATGAGTTTGAGGGCAGGAGTTTCAAGACATGAGATTCAGGGCATGAGTTTCAGGGCATGAGATTTAGGGCAGGAATTTCAGGGCATGTGATTCAGATAATGAGTTTCTGGGCAGATGATTCAGGGCAGGAGTTTTAGGGCATGTGATTCAGGGCATGAGTTTCAGTGCATGAATTTCAGGGCAGGAGTTTCAGGGTATGAGTTTCAGTGCAGGAGTTTCAGGGCATGAGATTCAGGGCATAAGTTTCAGGGCATGAGATTCAGGACAGGAGTTTCAAGGCATGAGATTCAGGGCATGAGTTTCAGTGCATGAGTTTCAGTGCATGAATTTCAGGGTATGAGATTCAGTGAATGAGTTTCAGGCAGAAGTTTCAGGGCATGAGATTCAGGGCATGAGTTTCAGGGCAGGAGAATCAGGGCTTGAGTTTCAGGGCATGAGATTCAGGGCATGAGTTTAAGGGCATGAGTTTCAGGGCAGGAGTTTCAGGGCGTGTAATTCAGGGCGTGAGTTTCAGGATATGAGATTCATGGCATGAGTTTCAGTGCAGGTGTTTCAGGGCATGAGATTCAGGGCATGAGTTTCAGGGCATGAGATTCAGGACAGGAGTTTCAAGGCATGAGATTCAGGGCATGAGTTTCAGTGCATGAGTTTCAGTGCATGAGTTTGAGGGCAGGAGTTTCAAGGCATGAGATTCAGGGCATGAGTTTCAGGGCATGAGATTCAGGGCAGGAATTTCAGGGCATGTGATTCAGATAATGAGTTTCTGGGCAGATGATTCAGGGCAGGAGTTTTAGGGCATGTGATTCAGGGCATGAGTTTCAGTGCATGAGTTTCAGTGCATGATTTTGAGGCAGGAGTTTCAAGGCATGAGATTCAGGGTATGAGTTTCAGGGCAGGAGAATAAGGGCTTGAGTTTCAGGGCATGGGATTCAGGGCATGAGTTTCAGGGCATGAGATTCAGGACAGGAGTTTCAAGGCATGAGATTCAGGGCATGAGTTTCAGTGCATGAGTTTGAGGGCAGGAGTTTCAAGGCATGAGATTCAGGGCATGAGTTTCAGGGCATGAGATTCAGGGCAGGAATTTCAGGGCATGTGATTCAGATAATGAGTTTCTGGGCAGATGATTCAGGGCAGGAGTTTTAGAGCATGTGATTCAGGGCATGAGTTTCAGTGCATGAGTTTCAGTGCATGATTTTGAGGCAGGAGTTTCAAGGCATGAGATTCAGGGTATGAGTTTCAGGGCAGGAGAATAAGGGCTTGAGTTTCAGGGCATGGGATTCAGGGCATGAGTTTCAGGGCATGAGATTCAGGACAGGAGTTTCAAGGCATGAGATTCAGGGCATGAGTTTCAGTGCATGAGTTTGAGGGCAGGAGTTTCAAGACATGAGATTCAGGGCATGAGTTTCAGGGCAGGAGATTCAGGGCAGGAGATACAGGGCATGAGATTCGGGGCTTGACTTTCAAGGCAGGTGTTTTAGTTCACGTATTTCAGTGCAGGAGTTTGAGGGTAGGAGATTCAGAGCATGAGTTTCAGGGCAGGAGATTCACGGCTTGAGTTTAAGGTCATGAGATTTAGCGCATGAGATTCAGTGCATGAGTTTCAGGGCAGAAGTTTCAGGGCATGAGATTCAGGGCATCCGTTTCAGGGCATGAGTTTCAGGGCAGGAGTTTCAGGGCATGTAATTCAGGGCGTGAGTTTCAGGATATGAGATTCATGGCATAAGTTTCAGTGCAGAATTTTCAGGGCATGAGTGTCAAGGCAGGAGATTCACGGCTTGAGTTTAAGGTCATGAGATTTAGCGCATGAGATTCAGTGCATGAGTTCAGGGCAGAAGTTTCAGGGCATGAGATTCAGGGCATGAGTTTCAGGGCATGAGATTCAGGACAGGAGTTTCAATGCATGAGATTCAGGGCATGAGTTTCAGTGCATGAGTTTAAGTGCATGAGTTTGAGGGCAGGAGTTTCAAGGCATGTGATTCAGGCCGTGAGTTTCAGGGCATGAGATTCAAGGCAGGAATTTCAGGGCATGTGATTCAGATAATAAGTTTCTGGGCAGATGATTCAGGGCAGGAGTTTTAGGGCATGCGATTCAGGGTATGAGTTTCAGTGCATGAGTTTCAGGGCAGGAGCTTCAGGGTATGAGATTCAGGGCATGAGTTTTAGGGTAGGTGTTTCAGTGCAAGAGTTTCAGGGCATGAGATTCAGGGCATGAGTTTCAGGGCAGAAATTTCAGGGCATGACATTCAGGGCATGAGATTCAGGGCAGGAGATTCACGGCTTGAGGTTAAGGTCATGAGATTTAGCGCTTGAGATTCAGTGCATGAGTTTCAGGGCAGAAGTTTCAGGGCATGAGATTCAGGGCATGAGTTTCAGGGCAGGAGAATAAGGGCTTCAGATTCAGGGCAGGAGTTTCAGGGCGTGTAATTCAGGGCGTGAGTTTCAGGATATGAGATTCATGGCATGAGTTTCAGTGCAGGAGTTTCAGGGCATGAGATTCAGGGCATGAGTTTCAGGGCATGAGATTCAGGACAGGAGTTTCAAGGCATGAGATTCAGGGCATGAGTTTCAGTGCATGAGTTTCAGTGCATGAGTTTGAGGGCAGGAGTTTCAAGGCATGAGATTCAGGGCATGAGTTTCAGGGCATGAGATTCAGGGCAGGAATTTCAGGGCATGTGATTCAGATAATGAGTTTCTGGGGAGATGATTCCAGGCAGGAGTTTTAGGGCATGTGATTCAGGGCATGAGTTTCAGTGCATGATTTTGAGGCAGGAGTTTCAAGGCATGAGATTCAGGGCATGAGTTTCAGGGCAGGAGAATCAGGGCTTGAGTTTCAGGGCATGGGATTCAGGGCATGAGTTTCAGGGCATGAGATTCAGGACAGGAGTTTCAAGGCATGAGATTCAGGGCATGAGTTTCAGGGCATGAGATTTAGGGCAGGAATTTCAGGGCATGTGATTCAGGGCATGAGTTTCAGTGCATGAGTTTCAGTGCATGATTTTGAGGCAGGAGTTTCAAGGCATGAGATTCAGGGCATGAGTTTCAGGGCAGGAGAATAAGGGCTTGAGTTTCAGGGCATGGGATTCAGGGCATGAGTTTCAGGGCATGAGATTCAGGACAGGAGTTTCAAGGCATGAGATTCAGGGCATGAGTTTCAGTGCATGAGTTTGAGGGCAGGAGTTTCAGGGCATGAGATTCAGGACAGGAGTTTCAAGGCATGAGATTCAGGGCATGAGTTTCAGTGCATGAGTTTGAGGGCAGGAGTTTCAAGGCATGAGATTCAGGGCATGAGTTTCAGGGCATGAGATTTAGGGCAGGAAATTCAGGGCATGTGATTCAGATAATGAGTTTCTGGGCAGATGATTCAGGGCAGGAGTTTTAGGGCATGTGATTCAGGGCATGAGTTTCAGTGCAGGAGATTCAGGGCATGAGATTCAGGGCATGAGTTTCAGGGCATGAGATTCAGGGCATGAGTTTCAGTGCATGATTTTGAGGCAGGAGTTTCAAGGCATGAGATTCAGGGTATGAGTTTCAGGGCAGGAGAATAAGGGCTTGAGTTTCAGGGCATGGGATTCAGGGCATGAGTTTCAGGGCATGAGATTCAGGACAGGAGTTTCAAGGCATGAGATTCAGGGCATGAGTTTCAGTGCATGAGTTTGAGGGCAGGAGTTTCAAGGCATTAGATTCAGGGCATGAGTTTCAGGGCATGAGATTCAGGGCAGGAATTTCAGGGCATGTGATTCAGATAATGAGTTTCTGGGCAGATGATTCAGGGCAGGAGTTTTAGAGCATGTGATTCAGGGCATGAGTTTCAGTGCATGAGTTTCAGTGCATGATTTTGAGGCAGGAGTTTCAAGGCATGAGATTCAGGGTATGAGTTTCAGGGCAGGAGAATAAGGGCTTGAGTTTCAGGGCATGGGATTCAGGGCATGAGTTTCAGGGCATGAGATTCAGGACAGGAGTTTCAAGGCATGAGATTCAGGGGATGAGTTTCAGTGCATGAGTTTGAGGGCAGGAGTTTCAAGACATGAGATTCAGGGCATGAGTTTCAGGGCATGAGATTTAGGGCAGGAATTTCAGGGCATGTGATTCAGATAATGAGTTTCTGGGCAGATGATTCAGGGCAGGAGTTTTAGGGCATGTGATTCAGGGCATGAGTTTCAGTGCATGAATTTCAGGGCAGGAGTTTCAGGGTATGAGTTTCAGTGCAGGAGTTTCAGGGCATGAGATTCAGGGCATGAGTTTCAGGGCATGAGATTCAGGACAGGAGTTTCAAGGCATGAGATTCAGGGCATGAGTTTCAGTGCATGAGTTTCAGTGCATGAATTTCAGGGTATGAGATTCAGTGAATGAGTTTCAGGCAGAAGTTTCAGGGCATGAGATTCAGGGCATGAGTTTCAGGGCAGGAGAATCAGGGCTTGAGTTTCAGGGCATGAGATTCAGGGCATGAGTTTAAGGGCATGAGTTTCAGGGCAGGAGTTTCAGGGCGTGTAATTCAGGGCGTGAGTTTCAGGATATGAGATTCATGGCATGAGTTTCAGTGCAGGTGTTTCAGGGCATGAGATTCAGGGCATGAGTTTCAGGGCATGAGATTCAGGACAGGAGTTTCAAGGCATGAGATTCAGGGCATGAGTTTCAGTGCATGAGTTTCAGTGCATGAGTTTGAGGGCAGGAGTTTCAAGGCATGAGATTCAGGGCATGAGTTTCAGGGCATGAGATTCAGGGCAGGAATTTCAGGGCATGTGATTCAGATAATGAGTTTCTGGGCAGATGATTCAGGGCAGGAGTTTTAGGGCATGTGATTCAGGGCATGAGTTTCAGTGCATGAGTTTCAGTGCATGATTTTGAGGCAGGAGTTTCAAGGCATGAGATTCAGGGTATGAGTTTCAGGGCAGGAGAATAAGGGCTTGAGTTTCAGGGCATGGGATTCAGGGCATGAGTTTCAGGGCATGAGATTCAGGACAGGAGTTTCAAGGCATGAGATTCAGGGCATGAGTTTCAGTGCATGAGTTTGAGGGCAGGAGTTTCAAGGCATGAGATTCAGGGCATGAGTTTCAGGGCATGAGATTCAGGGCAGGAATTTCAGGGCATGTGATTCAGATAATGAGTTTCTGGGCAGATGATTCAGGGCAGGAGTTTTAGAGCATGTGATTCAGGGCAAGAGTTTCAGTGCATGAGTTTCAGTGCATGATTTTGAGGCAGGAGTTTCAAGGCATGAGATTCAGGGTATGAGTTTCAGGGCAGGAGAATAAGGGCTTGAGTTTCAGGGCATGGGATTCAGGGCATGAGTTTCAGGGCATGAGATTCAGGACAGGAGTTTCAAGGCATGAGATTCAGGGCATGAGTTTCAGTGCATGAGTTTGAGGGCAGGAGTTTCAAGACATGAGATTCAGGGCATGAGTTTCAGGGCATGAGATTTAGGGCAGGAATTTCAGGGCATGTGATTCAGATAATGAGTTTCTGGGCATGAATTTCAGGGCAGGAGTTTCAGGGTATGAGTTTCAGTGCAGGAGTTTCATTGCATGAGATTCAGGGCATGAGTTTCAGGGCATGAGATTCAGGACAGGAGTTTCAAGGCATGAGATTCAGGGCATGAGTTTCAGTGCATGAGTTTCAGTGCATGAGTTTGAGGGCAGGAGTTTCAAGGCATGAGATTCAGGGCATGAGTTTCAGGGCATGAGTTTCAGTGCATGAGTTTCAGGGCATGAGTTTTAGGGTAGGTGTTTCAGTGCAAGAGTTTCAGGGCATGAGATTCAGGGCATGAGTTTCAGGGCAGAAGTTTCAGGGCATGAGATTCAGGGCATGAGTTTCAGGGCAGGAGAATAAGGGCTTCAGATTCAGGGCAGGAGTTTCAGGGCGTGTAATTCAGGGCGTGAGTTTCAGGATATGAGATTCATGGCATGAGTTTCAGTGCAGGAGTTTCAGGGCATGAGATTCAGGGCATGAGTTTCAGGGCATGAGATTCAGGACAGGAGTTTCAAGGCATGAGATTCAGGGCATGAGTTTCAGTGCATGAGTTTCAGTGCATGAGTTTGAGGGCAGGAGTTTCAAGGCATGAGATTCAGGGCATGAGTTTCAGGGCATGTGATTCAGATAATGAGTTTCTGGGGAGATGATTCCAGGCAGGAGTTTTAGGGCATGTGATTCAGGGCATGAGTTTCAGTGCATGAGTTTCAGTGCATGATTTTGAGGCAGGAGTTTCAAGGCATGAGATTCAGGGCATGAGTTTCAGGGCAGGAGAATCAGGGCTTGAGTTTCAGGGCATGGGATTCAGGGCATGAGTTTCAGGGCATGAGATTCAGGACAGGAGTTTCAAGGCATGAGATTCAGGGCATGACATTCAGGGCATGAGTTTCAGGGCAGGAGATTCACGGCTTGAGTTTAAGGTCATGAGATTTAGCGCATGAGATACAGTGCATGAGTATCAGGGCAGAAGTTTCAGGGCATGAGATTCAAGGCATGAGTTTCAGGGCAGGGGAATAAGGGCTTCAGATTCAGGGCATGAGTTTGAGGGCAGGAGTTTCAAGGCATGAGATTCAGGGCATGAGTTTCAGGGCAGGAGAATCAGGGCTTAAGTTTCAGGGCGTGGGATTCAGGGCATGAGTTTCAGGACATGAGATTCAGGACAGGAGTTTCAAGGCATGAGATTCAGGGCATAAGCTTCAGGGCATGAGATTCAGTGAAGGAATTTCAGGGCATGTGATTCAGATAATGAGTTTATGGGCTGATGATTCTGGGCAGGAGTTTTAGGGCATGTGATTCAGGGCATGAGTTTCAGGGCAGGAGTTTGAGGGTATGAGATTTAGCGCATGAGTTTCAGTGCATGAGATTCAGGGCTTGAGTTTCAGGGCATGAGGTTCAGGGCATGAGTGTCAATGCATGAGATTCAGGGCATCAGTTTCAGGGCAGGAGTTTCAGTGCATGAGTTTCACGGCATGAGATTCAGGGCATGAGTTTCAGGGCATGAGATTCAGGGCATGAGTTTCAGGGCAGGAAATTCAGGGCATGACATTCAGGGCATTTGTTTTAGGGCAGGTGTTTCAGTGCAAGAGTTTGAGGGCATGAGATTCAGGGCATGAGTTTCAAGGCAGGAGATTCAGGGCAGGAGATACAGGGCATGAGATTCGGGGCTTGACTTTCAAGGCAGGTGTTTTAGTTCACGTATTTCAGTGCAGGAGTTTGAGGGTAGGAGATTCAGAGCATGAGTTTCAGGGCAGGAGATTCACGGCTTGAGTTTAAGGTCATGAGATTTAGCGCATGAGATTCAGTGCATGAGTTTCAGGGCAGAAGTTTCAGGGCATGAGATTCAGGGCATCCGTTTCAGGGCATGAGTTTCAGGGCAGGAGTTTCAGGGCATGTAATTCAGGGCGTGAGTTTCAGGATATGAGATTCATGGCATAAGTTTCAGTGCAGAAGTTTCAGGGCATGAGTGTCAAGGCAGGAGATTCACGGCTTGAGTTTAAGGTCATGAGATTTAGCGCATGAGATTCAGTGCATGAGTTCAGGGCAGAAGTTTCAGGGCATGAGATTCAGGGCATGAGTTTCAGGGCATGAGATTCAGGACAGGAGTTTCAATGCATGAGATTCAGGGCATGAGTTTCAGTGCATGAGTTTAAGTGCATGAGTTTGAGGGCAGGAGTTTCAAGGCATGAGATTCAGGCCGTGAGTTTCAGGGCATGAGATTCAAGGCAGGAATTTCAGGGCATGTGATTCAGATAATAAGTTTCTGGGCAGATGATTCAGGGCAGGAGTTTTAGGGCATGTGATTCAGGGTATGAGTTTCAGTGCATGAGTTTCAGGGCAGGAGCTTCAGGGTATGAGATTCAGGGCATGAGTTTTAGGGTAGGTGTTTCAGTGCAAGAGTTTCAGGGCATGAGATTCAGGGCATGAGTTTCAGGGCAGAAATTTCAGGGCATGACATTCAGGGCATGAGATTCAGGGCAGGAGATTCACGGCTTGAGGTTAAGGTCATGAGATTTAGCGCTTGAGATTCAGTGCATGAGTTTCAGGGCAGAAGTTTCAGGGCATGAGATTCAGGGCATGAGTTTCAGGGCAGGAGAATAAGGGCTTCAGATTCAGGGCAGGAGTTTCAGGGCGTGTAATTCAGGGCGTGAGTTTCAGGATATGAGATTCATGGCATGAGTTTCAGTGCAGGAGTTTCAGGGCATGAGATTCAGGGCATGAGTTTCAGGGCATGAGATTCAGGACAGGAGTTTCAAGGCATGAGATTCAGGGCATGAGTTTCAGTGCATGAGTTTCAGTGCATGAGTTTGAGGGCAGGAGTTTCAAGGCATGAGATTCAGGGCATGAGTTTCAGGGCATGAGATTCAGGGCAGGAATTTCAGGGCATGTGATTCAGATAATGAGTTTCTGGGGAGATGATTCCAGGCAGGAGTTTTAGGGCATGTGATTCAGGGCATGAGTTTCAGTGCATGATTTTGAGGCAGGAGTTTCAAGGCATGAGATTCAGGGCATGAGTTTCAGGGCAGGAGAATCAGGGCTTGAGTTTCAGGGCATGGGATTCAGGGCATGAGTTTCAGGGCATGAGATTCAGGACAGGAGTTTCAAGGCATGAGATTCAGGGCATGAGTTTCAGGGCATGAGATTTAGGGCAGGAATTTCAGGGCATGTGATTCAGGGCATGAGTTTCAGTGCATGAGTTTCAGTGCATGATTTTGAGGCAGGAGTTTCAAGGCATGAGATTCAGGGCATGAGTTTCAGGGCAGGAGAATAAGGGCTTGAGTTTCAGGGCATGGGATTCAGGGCATGAGTTTCAGGGCATGAGATTCAGGACAGGAGTTTCAAGGCATGAGATTCAGGGCATGAGTTTCAGTGCATGAGTTTGAGGGCAGGAGTTTCAGGGCATGAGATTCAGGACAGGAGTTTCAAGGCATGAGATTCAGGGCATGAGTTTCAGTGCATGAGTTTGAGGGCAGGAGTTTCAAGGCATGAGATTCAGGGCATGAGTTTCAGGGCATGAGATTTAGGGCAGGAATTTCAGGGCATGTGATTCAGATAATGAGTTTCTGGGCAGATGATTCAGGGCAGGAGTTTTAGGGCATGTGATTCAGGGCATGAGTTTCAGTGCAGGAGTTTCAGGGCATGAGATTCAGGGCAGGAGTTTCAGGGCATGAGATTCAGGACAGGAGTTTCAAGGCATGAGATTCAGGGCATGAATTTCAGTGCATGAGTTTCAGTGCATGAGTTTGAGGGCAGGAGTTTCAAGGCATGAGATTCAGGGCATGAGTTTCAGGGCATGAGTTTCAGTGCATGAGTTTCAGGGCATGAGTTTTAGGGTAGGTGTTTCAGTGCAAGAGTTTCAGGGCATGAGATTCAGGGCATGAGTTTCAGGGCAGGAATTTCAGGGCATGACATTCAGGGCATGAGTTTCAGGGCAGGAGATTCACGGCTTGAGTTTAAGGTCATGAGATTTACGCATGAGATACAGTGCATGAGTATCAGGGCAGAAGTTTCAGGGCATGAGATTCAAGGCATGAGTTTCAGGGCAGGAGAATCAGGGCTTAAGTTTCAGGGCATGGGATTCAGGGCATGAGTTTCAGGGCATGAGATTCAGGACAGGAGTTTCAAGGCATGAGATTCAGGGCATAAGCTTCAGGGCATGAGATTCAGTGAAGGAATTTCAGGGCATGTGATTCAGATAATGAGTTTATGGGCTGATGATTCTGGGCAGGAGTTTTAGGGCATGTGATTCAGGGCATGAGTTTCAGGGCAGGAGTTTGAGGGTATGAGATTTAGCGCATGAGTTTCAGTGCATGAGATTCAGGGCTTGAGTTTCAGGGCATGAGGTTCAGGGCATGAGTGTCAATGCATGAGATTCAGGGCATCAGTTTCAGGGCAGGAGTTTCAGTGCATGAGTTTCACGGCATGAGATTCAGGGCATGAGTTTCAGGGCATGAGATTCAGGGCATGAGTTTCAGGGCAGGAAATTCAGGGCATGACATTCAGGGCATGTGTTTTAGGGCAGGTGTTTCAGTGCAAAAGTTTGAGGGCATGAGATTCAGGGCATGAGTTTCAAGGCAGGAGATTCAGGGCAGGAGATACAGGGCATGAGATTCGGGGCTTGACTTTCAAGGCAGGTGTTTTAGTTCACGTATTTCAGTGCAGGAGTTTGAGGGTAGGAGATTCAGAGCATGAGTTTCAGGGCAGGAGATTCACGGCTTGAGTTTAAGGTCATGAGATTTAGCGCATGAGATTCAGTGCATGAGTTTCAGGGCAGAAGTTTCAGGGCATGAGATTCAGGGCATCCGTTTCAGGGCATGAGTTTCAGGGCAGGAGTTTCAGGGCATGTAATTCAGGGCGTGAGTTTCAGGATATGAGATTCATGGCATGAGTTTCAGTGCAGAAGTTTCAGGGCATGAGTGTCAAGGCAGGAGATTCACGGCTTGAGTTTAAGGTCATGAGATTTAGCGCATGAGATTCAGTGCATGAGTTCAGGGCAGAAGTTTCAGGGCATGAGATTCAGGGCATCCGTTTCAGGGCATGAGTTTCAGGACAGGAGTTTCAGGGCATGTAATTCAGGGCGTGAGTTTCAGGATATGAGAATCATGGCATGAGTTTCAGTGCAGGAGTTTTCAGGGCATGAGACTCAGGGCATGAGTTTCAGGGCATGCGATTCAGGACAGGAGTTTCAATGCATGAGATTCAGGGCATGAGTTTCAGTGCATGAGTTTAAGTGCATGAGTTTGAGGGCAGGAGTTTCAAGGCATGAGATTCAGGGCGTGAGTTTCAGTGCATGAGTTTCAGTGCATGAGTTTGAGGGCAGGAGTTTCAAGGCATGAGATTCAGGGCATGAGTTTCAGGGCATGAGATTCAGGGCAGGAATTTCAGGGCATGTGATTCAGATAATGAGTTTCTGGGGAGATGATTCAGGGCAGGAGTTTTAGGGCATGTGATTCAGGGCATGAGTTTCAGTGCATGAGTTTCAGTGCATGATTTTGAGGCTGGACTTTCAAGGCATGAGATTCAGGGCATGAGTTTCAGGGCAGGAGAATCAGGGCTTGAGTTTCAGGGCATGGGATTCAGGGCATGAGTTTCAGGGCATGAGATTCAGGACAGGAGTTTCAAGGCATGAGATTCGGGGCATGAGTTTCAGTGCATGAGTTTGAGGGCAGGAGTTTCAAGGCATGAGATTCAGGGCATGAGTTTCAGGGCATGAGATTTAGGGCAGGAATTTCAGGGCATGTGATTCAGATAATGAGTTTCTGGGCAGATGATGCAGGGCAGGAGTTTTAGGGCATGTGATTCAGGGCATGAGTTTCAGTGCATGAATTTCAGGGCAGGAGTTTCAGGGTATGCGTTTCAGTGCAGGAGTTTCAGGGCATGAGATTCAGGGCATGAGTTTCAGGGCATGAGATTCAGGACAGGAGTTTCAAGGCATGAGATTCAGGGCATGAATTCAAGTGCATGAGTTTGAGGGCAGGAGTTTCAAGGCATGAGATTCAGGGCATGAGTTTCAGGGCATGAGTTTCAGTGCATGAGTTTCAGGGCATGAGTTTTAGGGTAGGTGTTTCAGTGCAAGAGTTTCAGGGAATGAGATTCAGGGCATGAGTTTCAGGGCAGGAATTTCAGGGCATGACATTCAGGGCATGAGTTTCAGGGCAGGAGATTCACGGCTTGAGTTTAAGGTCATGAGATTTACGCATGAGATACAGTGCATGAGTATCAGGGCAGAAGTTTCAGGGCATGAGATTCAAGGCATGAGTTTCAGGGCAGGGGAATAAGGGCTTCAGATTCAGGGCATGAGTTTCAGGGCAGGAGTTTCAAGGCATGAGATTCAGGGCATGAGTTTCAGGGCAGGAGATTCACGGCTTGAGTTTAAGTTCATGAGATTTAGCGCATGAGATTCAGTGCATGAGTTCAGGGCAGAAGTTTCAGGGCATGAGATTCAGGGCATCCGTTTCAGGGCATGAGTTTCAGGACAGGAGTTTCAGGGCATGTAATTCAGGGCGTGAGTTTCAGGATATGAGAATCATGGCATGAGTTTCAGTGCAGGAGTTTTCAGGGCATGAGATTCAGGGCATGAGTTTCAGGGCATGAGATTCAGGACAGGAGTTTCAATGCATGAGATTCAGGGCATGAGTTTCAGTGCATGAGTTTAAGTGCATGAGTTTGAGGGCAGTAGTTTCAAGGCATGAGATTCAGGGCGTGAGTTTCAGGGCATGATATTCAAGGCAGGAATTTCAGGGCATGTGATTCAGATAATAAGTTTCTGGGCAGATGATTCAGGGCAGGAGTTTTAGGGCATGTGATTCAGGGTATGAGTTTCAGTGCATGAGTTTCAGGGCAGGAGCTTCAGGGTATGAGATTCAGGGCATGAGTTTCAGGGCAGGAATTTCAAGGCATGACATTCAGGGCATGAGTTTCAGGGCAGGAGATTCACGGCTTGAGTTTAAGGTCATGAGATTTAGCGCATGAGATTCAGTGCATGAGTTTCAGGGCAGAAGTTTCAGGGCATGAGATTCAGGGCATGAGTTTCAGGGCAGGAGAATAAGGGCTTCAGATTCAGGGCAGGAGTTTGAGGGCAGGAGTTTCAAGGCATGAGATTCAGGGCATGAGTTTCAGGGCAGGAGAATCAGGGCTTAATTTCAGGGCATGGGATTCAGGGCATGGGTTTCAGGGCATGAGTTTCAGGGCAGGAGTTTCAGGGCATGTAATTCAGGGCGTGAGTTTCAGGATATGAGATTCATGGCATAAGTTTCAGTGCAGAAGTTTCAGGGCATGAGTGTGAAGGCAGGAGATTCACGGCTTGAGTTTAAGGTCATGAGATTTAGCGCATGAGATTCAGTGCATGAGTTCAGGGCAGAAGTTTCAGGGCATGAGATTCAGGGCATGAGTTTCAGGGCATGAGATTCAGGACAGGAGTTTCAATGCATGAGATTCAGGGCATGAGTTTCAGTGCATGAGTTTAAGTGCATGAGTTTGAGGGCAGGAGTTTCAAGGCATGAGATTCAGGGCGTGAGTTTCAGGGCATGAGATTCAAGGCAGGAATTTCAGGGCATGTGATTCAGATAATAAGTTTCTGGGCAGATGATTCAGGGCAGGAGTTTTAGGGCATGTGATTCAGGGTATGAGTTTCAGTGCATGAGTTTCAGGGCAGGAGCTTCAGGGTATGAGATTCAGGGCATGAGTTTTAGGGTAGGTGTTTCAGTGCAAGAGTTTCAGGGCATGAGATTCAGGGCATGAGTTTCAGGGCAGGAATTTCAGGGCATGACATTCAGGGCATGAGATTCAGGGCAGGAGATTCACGGCTTGAGGTTAAGGTCATGAGATTTAGCGCTTGAGATTCAGTGCATGAGTTTCAGGGCAGAAGTTTCAGGGCATGAGATTCAGGGCATGAGTTTCAGGGCGGGAGAATAAGGGCTTCAGATTCAGGGCAGGAGTTTCAGGGCGTGTAATTCAGGGCGTGAGTTTCAGGATATGAGATTCATGGCATGAGTTTCAGTGCAGGAGTTTCAGGGCATGAGATTCAGGGCATGAGTTTCAGGGCATGAGATTCAGGACAGGAGTTTCAAGGCATGAGATTCAGGGCATGAGTTTCAGTGCATGAGTTTCAGTGCATGAGTTTGAGGGCAGGAGTTTCAAGGCATGAGATTCAGGGCATGAGTTTCAGGGCATGAGATTCAGGGCAGGAATTTCAGGGCATGTGATTCAGATAATGAGTTTCTGGGGAGATGATTCCAGGCAGGAGTTTTAGGGCATGTGATTCAGGGCATGAGTTTCAGTGCATGATTTTGAGGCAGGAGTTTCAAGGCATGAGATTCAGGGCATGAGTTTCAGGGCAGGAGAATCAGGGCTTGAGTTTCAGGGCATGGGATTCAGGGCATGAGTTTCAGGGCATGAGATTAAGGACAGGAGTTTCAAGGCATGAGATTCAGGGCATGAGTTTCAGGGCATGAGATTTAGGGCAGGAATTTCAGGGCATGTGATTCAGGGCATGAGTTTCAGTGCATGAGTTTCAGTGCATGATTTTGAGGCAGGAGTTTCAAGGCATGAGATTCAGGGCATGAGTTTCAGGGCAGGAGAATAAGGGCTTGAGTTTCAGGGCATGTGATTCAGATAATGAGTTTCTGGGCAGATGATGCAGGGCAGGAGTTTTAGGGCATGTGATTCAGGGCATGAGTTTCAGTGCATGAATTTCAGGGCAGGAGTTTCAGGGTATGCGTTTCAGTGCAGGAGTTTCAGGGCATGAGATTCAGGGCATGAGTTTCAGGGCATGAGATTCAGGACAGGAGTTTCAAGGCATGAGATTCAGGGCATGAATTCAAGTGCATGAGTTTGAGGGCAGGAGTTTCAAGGCATGAGATTCAGGGCATGAGTTTCAGGGCATGAGTTTCAGTGCATGAGTTTCAGGGCATGAGTTTTAGGGTAGGTGTTTCAGTGCAAGAGTTTCAGGGAATGAGATTCAGGGCATGAGTTTCAGGGCAGGAATTTCAGGGCATGACATTCAGGGCATGAGTTTCAGGGCAGGAGATTCACGGCTTGAGTTTAAGGTCATGAGATTTACGCATGAGATACAGTGCATGAGTATCAGGGCAGAAGTTTCAGGGCATGAGATTCAAGGCATGAGTTTCAGGGCAGGGGAATAAGGGCTTCAGATTCAGGGCATGAGTTTCAGGGCAGGAGTTTCAAGGCATGAGATTCAGGGCATGAGTTTCAGGGCAGGAGATTCACGGCTTGAGTTTAAGGTCATGAGATTTAGCGCATGAGATTCAGTGCATGAGTTCAGGGCAGAAGTTTCAGGGCATGAGATTCAGGGCATCCGTTTCAGGGCATGAGTTTCAGGACAGGAGTTTCAGGGCATGTAATTCAGGGCGTGAGTTTCAGGATATGAGAATCATGGCATGAGTTTCAGTGCAGAAGTTTCAGGGCATGAGTGTCAAGGCAGGAGATTCACGGCTTGAGTTTAAGGTCATGAGATTTAGCGCATGAGATTCAGTGCATGAGTTCAGGGCAGAAGTTTCAGGGCATGAGATTCAGGGCATCCGTTTCAGGGCATGAGTTTCAGGACAGGAGTTTCAGGGCATGTAATTCAGGGCGTGAGTTTCAGGATATGAGAATCATGGCATGAGTTTCAGTGCAGGAGTTTTCAGGGCATGAGACTCAGGGCATGAGTTTCAGGGCATGCGATTCAGGACAGGAGTTTCAATGCATGAGATTCAGGGCATGAGTTTCAGTGCATGAGTTTAAGTGCATGAGTTTGAGGGCAGGAGTTTCAAGGCATGAGATTCAGGGCGTGAGTTTCAGTGCATGAGTTTCAGTGCATGAGTTTGAGGGCAGGAGTTTCAAGGCATGAGATTCAGGGCATGAGTTTCAGGGCATGAGATTCAGGGCAGGAATTTCAGGGCATGTGATTCAGATAATGAGTTTCTGGGGAGATGATTCAGGGCAGGAGTTTTAGGGCATGTGATTCAGGGCATGAGTTTCAGTGCATGAGTTTCAGTGCATGATTTTGAGGCAGGAGTTTCAAGGCATGAGATTCAGGGCATGAGTTTCAGGGCAGGAGAATCAGGGCTTGAGTTTCAGGGCATGGGATTCAGGGCATGAGTTTCAGGGCATGAGATTCAGGACAGGAGTTTCAAGGCATGAGATTCAGGGCATGAGTTTCAGGGCATGAGATTTAGGGCAGGAATTTCAGGGCATGTGATTCAGATAATGAGTTTCTGGGCAGATGATGCAGGGCAGGAGTTTTAGGGCATGTGATTCAGGGCATGAGTTTCAGTGCATGAATTTCAGGGCAGGAGTTTCAGGGTATGCGTTTCAGTGCAGGAGTTTCAGGGCATGAGATTCAGGGCATGAGTTTCAGGGCATGAGATTCAGGACAGGAGTTTCAAGGCATGAGATTCAGGGCATGAATTCAAGTGCATGAGTTTGAGGGCAGGAGTTTCAAGGCATGAGATTCAGGGCATGAGTTTCAGGGCATGAGTTTCAGTGCATGAGTTTCAGGGCATGAGATTTAGGGTAGGTGTTTCAGTGCAAGAGTTTCAGGGAATGAGATTCAGGGCATGAGTTTCAGGGCAGGAATTTCAGGGCATGACATTCAGGGCATGAGTTTCAGGGCAGGAGATTCACGGCTTGAGTTTAAGGTCATGAGATTTACGCATGAGATACAGTGCATGAGTATCAGGGCAGAAGTTTCAGGGCATGAGATTCAAGGCATGAGTTTCAGGGCAGGGGAATAAGGGCTTCAGATTCAGGGCATGAGTTTCAGGGCAGGAGTTTCAAGGCATGAGATTCAGGGCATGAGTTTCAGGGCAGGAGATTCACGGCTTGAGTTTAAGGTCATGAGATTTAGCGCATGAGATTCAGTGCATGAGTTCAGGGCAGAAGTTTCAGGGCATGAGATTCAGGGCATCCGTTTCAGGGCATGAGTTTCAGGACAGGAGTTTCAGGGCATGTAATTCAGGGCGTGAGTTTCAGGATATGAGAATCATGGCATGAGTTTCAGTGCAGGAGTTTTCAGGGCATGAGATTCAGGGCATGAGTTTCAGGGCATGAGATTCAGGACAGGAGTTTCAATGCATGAGATTCAGGGCATGAGTTTCAGTGCATGAGTTTAAGTGCATGAGTTTGAGGGCAGTAGTTTCAAGGCATGAGATTCAGGGCGTGAGTTTCAGGGCATGATATTCAAGGCAGGAATTTCAGGGCATGTGATTCAGATAATAAGTTTCTGGGCAGATGATTCAGGGCAGGAGTTTTAGGGCATGTGATTCAGGGTATGAGTTTCAGTGCATGAGTTTCAGGGCAGGAGCTTCAGGGTATGAGATTCAGGGCATGAGTTCAGTGCATGAGTTTGAGGGCAGGATTTTCAAGGCATGAGATTCAGGGCATGAGTTTCAGGGCATGAGATTCAGGGCAGGAATTTCAGGGCATGTGGTTCAGATAATGAGTTTCTGGGCAGATGTTTCAGGGCAAGAGTTTTAGAGCATGTGATTCACGGCTTGAGTTTAAGGTCATGAGATTTAGCGCATGAGATTCAGTGCATGAGTTTCAGGGCAGAAGTTTCAGGGCATGAGATTCAGGGCATGAGTTTCAGGGCAGGAGAATAAGGGCTTCAGATTCAGGGCAGGAGTTTGAGGGCAGGAGTTTCAAGGCATGGGATTCAGGGCATGGGTTTCAGGGCATGAGATTCAGGACAGGAGTTTCAAGGCATGAGATTCAGGGCATAAGTTTCAGGGCATGAAATTCAGGGCAGGAATTTCAGGGCATGTGATTCAGATAATGAGGTTATGGGCAGATGATTCAGGGCAGGAGTATTAGGGCATGTGATTCAGGGCATGAGTTTCAGGGCAGGACTTTGCGGGTATGAGAATTAGGGCATGAGTTTCAGTGCATGAGATTCAGGGCCTGAGTTTCAGGGCATGAGGTTCAGGGCATGAGAGTCAGTGCATGAGATTCAGGGCATCAGTTTCAGGGCAGGAGTTTCAGGCAATGAGTTTCACGGCATGAGATTCAGGGCATGAGTTTCAGGGCATGAGATTCAGGGCATGAGTTTCAGGGCAGGAATTTCAGGGCATGACCTTCAGGGCATGTGTTTTAGGGCAGGTGTTTCAGTGCAAGAGTTTGAGGGCATGAGATTCAGGGCATGAGTTTCAAGGCAGGAGATTCAGGGCAGGAGGTTCAGGGCATGAGATTCGGGGCTTGACTTTCAAGGCAGGTGTTTTAGGGCACGTATTTCAGTGCAGGAGCTTGAGCGCAGGAGATTCAGAGCATGAGTTTCAGTGCATGAGTTTGAGGGCTGGAGTTTCACGGCCTGAGATACAGGGCATGCGTTTCAGGGTATGAGTTTCAGGGCATGGGTTTCAGGTCTGTGGTTTCAGGGCTTGAGATTCAGGGCAGCAGTTTCAGGGCAGGAGATTCAGGGCAGGAGATTCAGGGCAGGTGTTTCAGTGCAAGAGTTTCAGGGCATGTCTTTCAGTGCATGAGTTTCAGGGCATGAGTTTCAGGGCAGGGGATTCACGGCTTGAAGTTTAAGGACATGAGATTTAGCGCATGAGGTTCAGTGCATGAGTTTCAGGGCAGAAGTTTCAGGGCATGAGATTCAGGGCATGAGTTTCAGGGCATGAGTTTCTGGGCAGGAGATTTAGGGCATGTAATTCAGGGCGTGAGTTTCAGGATATGAGATTCATGGCATGTGTTTCAGTGCAGGAGTTTCAGGGCATAAGATTCAGGGCATGAGTTTCAGGGCATGAGATTCAGGACAGGAGTTTCTAGGCATGAGATTCAGGGCATGAGTTTCAGTGCATGAGTTCAGTGCATGAGTTTGAGGGCAGGATTTTCAAGGCATGAGATTCAGGGCATGAGTTTCAGGGCATGAGATTCAGGGCAGGAATTTCAGGGCATGTGGTTCAGATAATGAGTTTCTGGGCAGATGTTTCAGGGCAAGAGTTTTAGAGCATGTGATTCAGGGCATGAGTTTCAGTGCATGAGTTTCAGGGCAGGAGTTTCACGACATGAGATTCAGTACATGAGTTTCAGGGCATGAGAATCAGGGCATGAGTTTCAGGGCAAGAATTTCAGGGCATGACATTCAGGGCATGTGTTTTAGGGCAGATGTTTCAGTGCAAGAGTTTGAGGGCATGAGATTCAAGGCATGAGTTTCAAGGCAGGAGATTCAGGGCAGGAGATTCAGGGCATGAGATTCGGGGCTTGACTTTCAAGGCAGGTGTTTTAGGGCACGTATTTCAGTGCAGGAGTTTGAGGGCAGGAGATTCAGAGCATGAGTTTCAGTGCATGAGTTTGAGGGCAGGAGTTTCACGGCATGAGATTCAGGGCATGAGTTTCAGGGTATGAGTTTCAGGGCATGGGTTTCAGGTCTGTGGTTTCAGGGCTTGAGATTCAGGGCAGCAGTTTTAGGGCAGGAGATTAAGGGCAGGAGGTTCAGGGCAGGTGTTTCAGTGCAAGAGTTTCAGTGCAGGAGTTTCAGGACATGTCTTTCAGTGCATGAGTTTCAGGGCAGGAGTTTCAGAGCTTGAGATTCAGGGCATGAGTTTCGAGGCAGGAGATTCACGGCTTGAGCTTAAGGTCATGAGATTTAGCGCATCAGATTCAGTGCATGAGTTTCAGGGCAGAAGTTTCAGGGCATGAGATTCAGGGCATGTGATTCAGGGCATGAGTTTCAGTGAAGGATTTTCAGGGCATGAAATTCAGGGCATGATTTTCAGGATATGAGATTCATGGCATGATATTCAGGGCAGCAGTTTCAGGGCATGATGTTCAGGACATGAGTTTCAGTGCAGTAGTTTCAGTGCATGAGATTCAGGGCATGAGTTTCAGGGCAGGAGATTCACGGCTTGAGTTTAAGGTCATGAGATTTAGCGCATGAGATTCAGTGCATGAGTTTGAGGGCAGAAGTTTCAGGGCATGAGATTCAGGGCATGAGTTTCAGGGCATGAGTTTCAGGGCAGGAGTTTTAGGGCATGTAATTCAGGGCGTGAGTTTCAGGATATGAGATTCATGGCATGAGTTTCAGTGCAGGAGTTTCAGGGCATAAGATTCACGGCATGAGTTTCAGGGCCTGAGATTCAGGACAGGAGTTTCAAGGTATGAGATTCAGGGCATGAGTTTCAGTGCATGAGTTTCAGTTCATGAGTTTGAGGGCAGGAGATTCAAGGCATGAGATTCAGGGCATGAGTTTCAGGGCATGAGATTCGGGCAGGAATTTCAGGGCATGTGATTCAGATAATGAGTTTCTGGGCAGATGATTCAGGGCAGGAGTTTTAGAGCATGTGATTCTGGGCATGAGTTTCAGGGCAGGAGTTTGAGGGTATGAGATTTAGGGCATGAGTTTCAGTGCATGAGATTCAGGGCTTGAGTTTCAGGGCATAAGGTTCTGGGCATGAGTGTCAGTGCATGAGATTCAGGGCATCAGTTTCAGGGCAGAAGTTTCAGGGCATGAGATTCCGGGCAGGAATTTCAGGGCATGTGATTCAGATAATGAGTTTCTGGGCAGATGATTCAGGGCAGGAGTTTTAGAGCATGTGATTCTGGGCATGAGTTTCAGGGCAGGAGTTTAAGGGTATGAGATTTAGGGCATGAGTTTCAGTGCATGAGATTCAGGGCTTGAGTTTCAGGGCATAAGGTTCTGGGCATGAGTGTCAGTGCATGAGATTCAGGGCATCAGTTTCAGGGCAGAAGTTTCAGGGCATGAGATTCAGGGCATGAGTTTCAGGGCATGAGATTCAGGACAGGTGTTTCAAGGCATGAGATTCAGGGCATGAGTTTCAGTGCATGAGTTTCAGTGCATGAGTTTGAGGGCAGCAGTTTCAAGGCATGAGATTCAGGGCATGAGTTTCAGGGCATGAGATTCAGGGCAGGATTTTCAGGGCATGTGATTCAGATAATGTGTTTCTGGGCAAATGATTCAGGGCAAGAGTTTTAGAGCACGTGATTCAGGGCAGGAGTTTCAGTGCATGAGTTTCAGGGCAGGAGTTTCACGGCATGAGATTCAGGGCATGAGTTTCAGGGCATGACATTCAGGGCATGTGTTTTAGGGCAGGTGTTTCAGTGCAAGACTTTGAGGGCATGGGATTAAGGGCATGAGTTTCAAGGCAGGAGATTCAGGGCAGGAGATTCAGGGCATGAGATTCGGGGCTTGACTATCAAGGCAGGTGTTTTAGGGCACGTATTTCAGTGCAGGAGTTTGAGGGCAGGAGATTCAGAGCATGAGTTTCAGTGCATGAGTTTGAGGGCATGGGTTTCAGGTCTGTGGTTTCATTGCTTGAGATTCAGGGCAGCAGTTTCAGGGCAGGAGATTCAGGGCAGGAGATTCAGGGCAGGTGTTTCAGTGCAAGAGTTTCAGTGCAAGAGTTTCAGGGCATGTCTTTCAGTGCATGAGTTTCAGGGCAGGACTTTCAGAGCTTGAGATTCAGGGCATGAGTTTCAAGGCAGGAGATTCACGGCTTGAGTTTAAGGTCATGAGATTTAGCGCATGAGATTCAGTGCATGAGTTTCAGGGCAGAAGTTTCAGGGCATGAGATTCAGTGCATGAGATTCAGGGCATGAGTTTCAGGGCAGGAGATTCACGGCTTGAAGTTTAAGGTCATGAGATTTCGCGCATGAGTTTCAGTGCATGAGTTTCAGGGCAGATGTTTCAGGGCATGAGATTCAGGGCATGAGTTTCAGGGCAGTAGTTTTAGGGCATGTAATTCTGGACGTGAGTTTCAGGATATGAGATTCATGGCATGAGTTTCAGTGCAGGAGTTTCAGGGCATAAGATTCAGAGCATGAGTTTCAGGGCATGAGTTTCAGGACAGGAGTTTCAAGGCATGAGATTCAGGGCATGAGTTTCAGGGCATGAGATTTAGGGCAGGAATTTCAGGGCATGTGATTCAGATAATGAGTTTCTGGGCAGATGATTCAGGGCAGGAGTTTTAGAGCATGTGATTCAGGGCATGAGTTTCAAGGCAGGAGATTCAGGGCATGAGATTCGGGGCTTGACTTTCAAGTCAGGTGTTTTAGGGCTCGTATTTCAGTGCAGGAGTTTGAGGGCAGGAGATTCAGAGCATGAGATTCAGGGCATGAGTTTCAGGGTATGAGTTTCAGGGCATGGGTTTCAGGTCTGTGACTTCAGTGCTTGAGATTCAGGGCAGCAGTTTCAGGGCAGGAGATTCACGGCTTGAGTTTCAGGGCATGAGTTTCAGGGCAGGAGTTTTAGGGCATGTAATTCAGGGCGTGAGTTTCAGGATATGAGATTCATGGCATGAGTTTCAGTGCAGGAGTTTCAGGGCATAAGATTCACGGCATGAGTTTCAGGGCCTGAGATTCAGGACAGGAGTTTCAAGGTATGAGATTCAGGGCATGAGTTTCAGTGCATGAGTTTCAGTTCATGAGTTTGAGGGCAGGAGATTCAAGGCATGAGATTCAGGGCATGAGTTTCAGGGCATGAGATTCGGGCAGGAATTTCAGGGCATGTGATTCAGATAATGAGTTTCTGGGCAGATGATTCAGGGCAGGAGTTTTAGAGCATGTGATTCTGGGCATGAGTTTCAGGGCAGGAGTTTGAGGGTATGAGATTTAGGGCATGAGTTTCAGTGCATGAGATTCAGGGCTTGAGTTTCAGGGCATAAGGTTCTGGGCATGAGTGTCAGTGCATGAGATTCAGGGCATCAGTTTCAGGGCAGAAGTTTCAGGGCATGAGATTCCGGGCAGGAATTTCAGGGCATGTGATTCAGATAATGAGTTTCTGGGCAGATGATTCAGGGCAGGAGTTTTAGAGCATGTGATTCTGGGCATGAGTTTCAGGGCAGGAGTTTAAGGGTATGAGATTTAGGGCATGAGTTTCAGTGCATGAGATTCAGGGCTTGAGTTTCAGGGCATAAGGTTCTGGGCATGAGTGTCAGTGCATGAGATTCAGGGCATCAGTTTCAGGGCAGAAGTTTCAGGGCATGAGATTCAGGACAGGTGTTTCAAGGCATGAGATTCAGGGCATGAGTTTCAGTGCATGAGTTTCAGTGCATGAGTTTGAGGGCAGCAGTTTCAAGGCATGAGATTCAGGGCATGAGTTTCAGGGCATGAGATTCAGGGCAGGATTTTCAGGGCATGTGATTCAGATAATGTGTTTCTGGGCAAATGATTCAGGGCAAGAGTTTTAGAGCACGTGATTCAGGGCAGGAGTTTCAGTGCATGAGTTTCAGGGCAGGAGTTTCACGGCATGAGATTCAGGGCATGAGTTTCAGGGCATGACATTCAGGGCATGTGTTTTAGGGCAGGTGTTTCAGTGCAAGACTTTGAGGGCATGGGATTAAGGGCATGAGTTTCAAGGCAGGAGATTCAGGGCAGGAGATTCAGGGCATGAGATTCGGGGCTTGACTATCAAGGCAGGTGTTTTAGGGCACGTATTTCAGTGCAGGAGTTTGAGGGCAGGAGATTCAGAGCATGAGTTTCAGTGCAAGAGTTTCAGTGCAAGAGTTTCAGGGCATGTCTTTCAGTGCATGAGTTTCAGGGCAGGACTTTCAGAGCTTGAGATTCAGGGCATGAGTTTCAAGGCAGGAGATTCACGGCTTGAGTTTAAGGTCATGAGATTTAGCGCATGAGATTCAGTGCATGAGTTTCAGGGCAGAAGTTTCAGGGCATGAGATTCAGTGCATGAGATTCAGGGCATGAGTTTCAGGGCAGGAGATTCACGGCTTGAAGTTTAAGGTCATGAGATTTCGCGCATGAGTTTCAGTGCATGAGTTTCAGGGCAGATGTTTCAGGGCATGAGATTCAGGGCATGAGTTTCAGGGCAGTAGTTTTAGGGCATGTAATTCTGGACGTGAGTTTCAGGATATGAGATTCATGGCATGAGTTTCAGTGCAGGAGTTTCAGGGCATAAGATTCAGAGCATGAGTTTCAGGGCATGAGTTTCAGGACAGGAGTTTCAAGGCATGAGATTCAGGGCATGAGTTTCAGGGCATGAGATTTAGGGCAGGAATTTCAGGGCATGTGATTCAGATAATGAGTTTCTGGGCAGATGATTCAGGGCAGGAGTTTTAGAGCATGTGATTCAGGGCATGAGTTTCAAGGCAGGAGATTCAGGGCATGAGATTCGGGGCTTGACTTTCAAGTCAGGTGTTTTAGGGCTCGTATTTCAGTGCAGGAGTTTGAGGGCAGGAGATTCAGAGCATGAGATTCAGGGCATGAGTTTCAGGGTATGAGTTTCAGGGCATGGGTTTCAGGTCTGTGACTTCAGTGCTTGAGATTCAGGGCAGCAGTTTCAGGGCAGGAGATTCACGGCTTGAGTTTCAGGGCATGAGTTTCAGGGCAGGAGTTTTAGGGCATGTAATTCAGGGCGTGAGTTTCAGGATATGAGATTCATGGCATGAGTTTCAGTGCAGGAGTTTCAGGGCATAAGATTCACGGCATGAGTTTCAGGGCCTGAGATTCAGGACAGGAGTTTCAAGGTATGAGATTCAGGGCATGAGTTTCAGTGCATGA
Organism: Mobula birostris; assembly: GCF_030028105.1. Classification (NCBI taxonomy): domain Eukaryota; kingdom Metazoa; phylum Chordata; class Chondrichthyes; order Myliobatiformes; family Myliobatidae; genus Mobula; species Mobula birostris. The sequence continues at coordinate 44,673 of NW_027274979.1, forward strand.
GTTTCAGTTCATGAGTTTGAGGGCAGGAGATTCAAGGCATGAGATTCAGGGCATGAGTTTCAGGGCATGAGATTCGGGCAGGAATTTCAGGGCATGTGATTCAGATAATGAGTTTCTGGGCAGATGATTCAGGGCAGGAGTTTTAGAGCATGTGATTCTGGGCATGAGTTTCAGGGCAGGAGTTTGAGGGTATGAGATTTAGGGCATGAGTTTCAGTGCATGAGATTCAGGGCTTGAGTTTCAGGGCATAAGGTTCTGGGCATGAGTGTCAGTGCATGAGATTCAGGGCATCAGTTTCAGGGCAGAAGTTTCAGGGCATGAGATTCCGGGCAGGAATTTCAGGGCATGTGATTCAGATAATGAGTTTCTGGGCAGATGATTCAGGGCAGGAGTTTTAGAGCATGTGATTCTGGGCATGAGTTTCAGGGCAGGAGTTTAAGGGTATGAGATTTAGGGCATGAGTTTCAGTGCATGAGATTCAGGGCTTGAGTTTCAGGGCATAAGGTTCTGGGCATGAGTGTCAGTGCATGAGATTCAGGGCATCAGTTTCAGGGCAGAAGTTTCAGGGCATGAGATTCAGGACAGGTGTTTCAAGGCATGAGATTCAGGGCATGAGTTTCAGTGCATGAGTTTCAGTGCATGAGTTTGAGGGCAGCAGTTTCAAGGCATGAGATTCAGGGCATGAGTTTCAGGGCATGAGATTCAGGGCAGGATTTTCAGGGCATGTGATTCAGATAATGTGTTTCTGGGCAAATGATTCAGGGCAAGAGTTTTAGAGCACGTGATTCAGGGCAGGAGTTTCAGTGCATGAGTTTCAGGGCAGGAGTTTCACGGCATGAGATTCAGGGCATGAGTTTCAGGGCATGACATTCAGGGCATGTGTTTTAGGGCAGGTGTTTCAGTGCAAGACTTTGAGGGCATGGGATTAAGGGCATGAGTTTCAAGGCAGGAGATTCAGGGCAGGAGATTCAGGGCATGAGATTCGGGGCTTGACTATCAAGGCAGGTGTTTTAGGGCACGTATTTCAGTGCAGGAGTTTGAGGGCAGGAGATTCAGAGCATGAGTTTCAGTGCATGAGTTTGAGGGCATGGGTTTCAGGTCTGTGGTTTCATTGCTTGAGATTCAGGGCAGCAGTTTCAGGGCAGGAGATTCAGGGCAGGAGATTCAGGGCAGGTGTTTCAGTGCAAGAGTTTCAGTGCAAGAGTTTCAGGGCATGTCTTTCAGTGCATGAGTTTCAGGGCAGGACTTTCAGAGCTTGAGATTCAGGGCATGAGTTTCAAGGCAGGAGATTCACGGCTTGAGTTTAAGGTCATGAGATTTAGCGCATGAGATTCAGTGCATGAGTTTCAGGGCAGAAGTTTCAGGGCATGAGATTCAGTGCATGAGATTCAGGGCATGAGTTTCAGGGCAGGAGATTCACGGCTTGAAGTTTAAGGTCATGAGATTTCGCGCATGAGTTTCAGTGCATGAGTTTCAGGGCAGATGTTTCAGGGCATGAGATTCAGGGCATGAGTTTCAGGGCAGTAGTTTTAGGGCATGTAATTCTGGACGTGAGTTTCAGGATATGAGATTCATGGCATGAGTTTCAGTGCAGGAGTTTCAGGGCATAAGATTCAGAGCATGAGTTTCAGGGCATGAGTTTCAGGACAGGAGTTTCAAGGCATGAGATTCAGGGCATGAGTTTCAGGGCATGAGATTTAGGGCAGGAATTTCAGGGCATGTGATTCAGATAATGAGTTTCTGGGCAGATGATTCAGGGCAGGAGTTTTAGAGCATGTGATTCAGGGCATGAGTTTCAAGGCAGGAGATTCAGGGCATGAGATTCGGGGCTTGACTTTCAAGTCAGGTGTTTTAGGGCTCGTATTTCAGTGCAGGAGTTTGAGGGCAGGAGATTCAGAGCATGAGATTCAGGGCATGAGTTTCAGGGTATGAGTTTCAGGGCATGGGTTTCAGGTCTGTGACTTCAGTGCTTGAGATTCAGGGCAGCAGTTTCAGGGCAGGAGATTCACGGCTTGAGTTTCAGTGAAGGATTTTCAGGGCATGTAATTCAAGGCGTGAGATTCAGGGTATGAGATTCATGGCATGAGTTTCAGTGCAGGAGTTTCAGGGCATGAGATTCAAGACAGGAGTTTCAAGGCATGAGATTTAGGGCATGAGTTTCAGTGCATGAGATTCAGGGCTTGAGATTCAGGGCATGAGTTTCAGTGCATGAGTTTCAGTTCATGAGATTCAGGGCATCAGTTTCAGGGCAGGAGTTTCAGTTCATGAGTTTCACGGCATGAGAATCAGGGCATGAGATTCAGGGCATGAGTTTTAGGGTAGGTGTTTCAGTGCAGGAGTTTCAGGGCATGAGATTCATGGCATGAGTTTCAGGGCAGGTATTTCAGGGCATGACTTTCAGGGCATGAGTTTCAGGGCAGGAGATTCGCGGCTTGAGTTTAAGATCATGAGATTTAACGCATGAGATTCAGTGCATGAGTTTCAGGGCAGGATTTTCAGGGCATGTGATTCAGATAATGTGTTTCTGGGCAAATGATTCAGGGCAAGAGTTTTAGAGCACGTGATTCAGGGCAGGAGTTTCAGTGCATGAGTTTCAGGGCAGGAGTTTCACGGCATGAGATTCAGGGCATGAGTTTCAGGGCATGACATTCAGGGCATGTGTTTTAGGGCAGGTGTTTCAGTGCAAGACTTTGAGGGCATGGGATTAAGGGCATGAGTTTCAAGGCAGGAGATTCAGGGCAGGAGATTCAGGGCATGAGATTCGGGGCTTGACTATCAAGGCAGGTGTTTTAGGGCACGTATTTCAGTGCAGGAGTTTGAGGGCAGGAGATTCAGAGCATTGGTTTCAGTGCATGAGTTTGAGGGCATGGGTTTCAGGTCTGTGGTTTCATTGCTTGAGATTCAGGGCAGCAGTTTCAGGGCAGGAGATTCAGGGCAGGAGATTCAGGGCAGGTGTTTCAGTGCAAGAGTTTCAGTGCAAGAGTTTCAGGGCATGTCTTTCAGTGCATGAGTTTCAGGGCAGGACTTTCAGAGCTTGAGATTCAGGGCATGAGTTTCAAGGCAGGAGATTCACGGCTTGAGTTTAAGGTCATGAGATTTAGCGCATGAGATTCAGTGCATGAGTTTCAGGGCAGAAGTTTCAGGGCATGAGATTCAGTGCATGAGATTCAGGGCATGAGTTTCAGGGCAGGAGATTCACGGCTTGAAGTTTAAGGTCATGAGATTTCGCGCATGAGTTTCAGTGCATGAGTTTCAGGGCAGATGTTTCAGGGCATGAGATTCAGGGCATGAGTTTCAGGGCAGTAGTTTTAGGGCATGTAATTCTGGACGTGAGTTTCAGGATATGAGATTCATGGCATGAGTTTCAGTGCAGGAGTTTCAGGGCATAAGATTCAGAGCATGAGTTTCAGGGCATGAGTTTCAGGACAGGAGTTTCAAGGCATGAGATTCAGGGCATGAGTTTCAGGGCATGAGATTTAGGGCAGGAATTTCAGGGCATGTGATTCAGATAATGAGTTTCTGGGCAGATGATTCAGGGCAGGAGGTTTAGAGCATGTGATTCAGGGCATGAGTTTCAAGGCAGGAGATTCAGGGCATGAGATTCGGGGCTTGACTTTCAAGTCAGGTGTTTTAGGGCTCGTATTTCAGTGCAGGAGTTTGAGGGCAGGAGATTCAGAGCATGAGATTCAGGGCATGAGTTTCAGGGTATGAGTTTCAGGGCATGGGTTTCAGGTCTGTGACTTCAGTGCTTGAGATTCAGGGCAGCAGTTTCAGGGCAGGAGATTCACGGCTTGAGTTTCAGGGCATGAGTTTCAGTGAAGGATTTTCAGGGCATGTAATTCAAGGCGTGAGATTCAGGGTATGAGATTCATGGCATGAGTTTCAGTGCAGGAGTTTCAGGGCATGAGATTCAAGACAGGAGTTTCAAGGCATGAGATTTAGGGCATGAGTTTCAGTGCATGAGATTCAGGGCTTGAGATTCAGGGCATGCGGTTCAGGGCATGAGTTTCAGTTCATGAGATTCAGGGCATCAGTTTCAGGGCAGGAGTTTCAGTTCATGAGTTTCACGGCATGAGAATCAGGGCATGAGATTCAGGGCATGAGTTTTAGGGTAGGTGTTTCAGTGCAGGAGTTTCAGGGCATGAGATTCATGGCATGAGTTTCAGGGCAGGTATTTCAGGGCATGACTTTCAGGGCATGAGTTTCAGGGCAGGAGATTCGCGGCTTGAGTTTAAGATCATGAGATTTAACGCATGAGATTCAGTGCATGAGTTTCAGGGCAGAAGTTTCAGGGCATGAGATTCAGGGCATGAGTTTCAGGGCAGGAGAATAAGGGCTTAAGTTTCAGGAATGAGATTCAGGGCAGGAGAATCAGGGCAGGAATTTCAGGGCATGTGATTCAGATAATGAGATTCTGGGCAGATGATTCAGGGCAGGAGTTTTAGGGCATGTGATTCAGGGCATGAGTTTCAGTGCATGAGTTTCAGGGCAGGAGTTTCAGGGTATGAGATTTAGGGCATGAGTTTCAGTGCATGAGATTCAGGGCTTGAGTTTCAGGGCATGAGGATCAGGGCATGAGTTTCAGTGCATGAGATTCAGGGCATCAGTTTCAGGGCAGGAGTTTCAGTGCATGAGTTTCACGGCATGAGAATCAGGGCATGAGTTTTAGGGCAGGTGTTTCAGTGCAAGAGTTTGAGGGCATGAGATTCAGGGCATGAGTTTCAAGGCAGGAGATTCAGGGCAGGAGGTTCAGGGCATGAGATTCGGGGCTTGACTTTCAAGGCAGGTGTTTTAGGGCACGTATTTCAGTGCAGGAGCTTGAGCGCAGGAGATTCAGAGCATGAGTTTCAGTGCATGAGTTTGAGGGCTGGAGTTTCACGGCCTGAGATACAGGGCATGCGTTTCAGGGTATGAGTTTCAGGGCATGGGTTTCAGGTCTGTGGTTTCAGGGCTTGAGATTCAGGGCAGCAGTTTCAGGGCAGGAGATTCAGGGCAGGAGATTCAGGGCAGGTGTTTCAGTGCAAGAGTTTCAGGGCATGTCTTTCAGTGCATGAGTTTCAGGGCATGAGTTTCAGGGCAGGGGATTCACGGCTTGAAGTTTAAGGACATGAGATTTAGCGCATGAGGTTCAGTGCATGAGTTTCAGGGCAGAAGTTTAAGGGCATGAGATTCAGGGCATGAGTTTCAGGGCATGAGTTTCTGGGCAGGAGATTTAGGGCATGTAATTCAGGGCGTGAGTTTCAGGATATGAGATTCATGGCATGTGTTTCAGTGCAGGAGTTTCAGGGCATAAGATTCAGGGCATGAGTTTCAGGGCATGAGATTCAGGACAGGAGTTTCTAGGCATGAGATTCAGGGCATGAGTTTCAGTGCATGAGTTCAGTGCATGAGTTTGAGGGCAGGATTTTCAAGGCATGAGATTCAGGGCATGAGTTTCAGGGCATGAGATTCAGGGCAGGAATTTCAGGGCATGTGGTTCAGATAATGAGTTTCTGGGCAGATGTTTCAGGGCAAGAGTTTTAGAGCATGTGATTCAGGGCATGAGTTTCAGTGCATGAGTTTCAGGGCAGGAGTTTCACGACATGAGATTCAGTACATGAGTTTCAGGGCATGAGAATCAGGGCATGAGTTTCAGGGCAAGAATTTCAGGGCATGACATTCAGGGCATGTGTTTTAGGGCAGATGTTTCAGTGCAAGAGTTTGAGGGCATGAGATTCAAGGCATGAGTTTCAAGGCAGGAGATTCAGGGCAGGAGATTCAGGGCATGAGATTCGGGGCTTGACTTTCAAGGCAGGTGTTTTAGGGCACGTATTTCAGTGCAGGAGTTTGAGGGCAGGAGATTCAGAGCATGAGTTTCAGTGCATGAGTTTGAGGGCAGGAGTTTCACGGCATGAGATTCAGGGCATGAGTTTCAGGGTATGAGTTTCAGGGCATGGGTTTCAGGTCTGTGGTTTCAGGGCTTGAGATTCAGGGCAGCAGTTTTAGGGCAGGAGATTAAGGGCAGGAGGTTCAGGGCAGGTGTTTCAGTGCAAGAGTTTCAGTGCAGGAGTTTCAGGACATGTCTTTCAGTGCATGAGTTTCAGGGCAGGAGTTTCAGAGCTTGAGATTCAGGGCATGAGTTTCGAGGCAGGAGATTCACGGCTTGAGCTTAAGGTCATGAGATTTAGCGCATCAGATTCAGTGCATGAGTTTCAGGGCAGAAGTTTCAGGGCATGAGATTCAGGGCATGTGATTCAGGGCATGAGTTTCAGTGAAGGATTTTCAGGGCATGAAATTCAGGGCATGATTTTCAGGATATGAGATTCATGGCATGATATTCAGGGCAGCAGTTTCAGGGCATGATGTTCAGGACATGAGTTTCAGTGCAGTAGTTTCAGTGCATGAGATTCAGGGCATGAGTTTCAGGGCAGGAGATTCACGGCTTGAGTTTAAGGTCATGAGATTTAGCGCATGAGATTCAGTGCATGAGTTTGAGGGTATGAGTTTCAGGGCATGAGATTCAGGGCATGAGTTTCAGGGCATGAGTTTCAGGGCAGGAGTTTTAGGGCATGTAATTCAGGGCGTGAGTTTCAGGATATGAGATTCATGGCATGAGTTTCAGTGCAGGAGTTTCAGGGCATAAGATTCACGGCATGAGTTTCAGGGCCTGAGATTCAGGACAGGAGTTTCAAGGTATGAGATTCAGGGCATGAGTTTCAGTGCATGAGTTTCAGTTCATGAGTTTGAGGGCAGGAGATTCAAGGCATGAGATTCAGGGCATGAGTTTCAGGGCATGAGATTCGGGCAGGAATTTCAGGGCATGTGATTCAGATAATGAGTTTCTGGGCAGATGATTCAGGGCAGGAGTTTTAGAGCATGTGATTCTGGGCATGAGTTTCAGGGCAGGAGTTTGAGGGTATGAGATTTAGGGCATGAGTTTCAGTGCATGAGATTCAGGGCTTGAGTTTCAGGGCATAAGGTTCTGGGCATGAGTGTCAGTGCATGAGATTCAGGGCATCAGTTTCAGGGCAGAAGTTTCAGGGCATGAGATTCCGGGCAGGAATTTCAGGGCATGTGATTCAGATAATGAGTTTCTGGGCAGATGATTCAGGGCAGGAGTTTTAGAGCATGTGATTCTGGGCATGAGTTTCAGGGCAGGAGTTTAAGGGTATGAGATTTAGGGCATGAGTTTCAGTGCATGAGATTCAGGGCTTGAGTTTCAGGGCATAAGGTTCTGGGCATGAGTGTCAGTGCATGAGATTCAGGGCATCAGTTTCAGGGCAGAAGTTTCAGGGCATGAGATTCAGGGCATGAGTTTCAGGGCATGAGATTCAGGACAGGTGTTTCAAGGCATGAGATTCAGGGCATGAGTTTCAGTGCATGAGTTTCAGTGCATGAGTTTGAGGGCAGCAGTTTCAAGGCATGAGATTCAGGGCATGAGTTTCAGGGCATGAGATTCAGGGCAGGATTTTCAGGGCATGTGATTCAGATAATGTGTTTCTGGGCAAATGATTCAGGGCAAGAGTTTTAGAGCACGTGATTCAGGGCAGGAGTTTCAGTGCATGAGTTTCAGGGCAGGAGTTTCACGGCATGAGATTCAGGGCATGAGTTTCAGGGCATGACATTCAGGGCATGTGTTTTAGGGCAGGTGTTTCAGTGCAAGACTTTGAGGGCATGGGATTAAGGGCATGAGTTTCAAGGCAGGAGATTCAGGGCAGGAGATTCAGGGCATGAGATTCGGGGCTTGACTATCAAGGCAGGTGTTTTAGGGCACGTATTTCAGTGCAGGAGTTTGAGGGCAGGAGATTCAGAGCATGAGTTTCAGTGCATGAGTTTGAGGGCATGGGTTTCAGGTCTGTGGTTTCATTGCTTGAGATTCAGGGCAGCAGTTTCAGGGCAGGAGATTCAGGGCAGGAGATTCAGGGCAGGTGTTTCAGTGCAAGAGTTTCAGTGCAAGAGTTTCAGGGCATGTCTTTCAGTGCATGAGTTTCAGGGCAGGACTTTCAGAGCTTGAGATTCAGGGCATGAGTTTCAAGGCAGGAGATTCACGGCTTGAGTTTAAGGTCATGAGATTTAGCGCATGAGATTCAGTGCATGAGTTTCAGGGCAGAAGTTTCAGGGCATGAGATTCAGTGCATGAGATTCAGGGCATGAGTTTCAGGGCAGGAGATTCACGGCTTGAAGTTTAAGGTCATGAGATTTCGCGCATGAGTTTCAGTGCATGAGTTTCAGGGCAGATGTTTCAGGGCATGAGATTCAGGGCATGAGTTTCAGGGCAGTAGTTTTAGGGCATGTAATTCTGGACGTGAGTTTCAGGATATGAGATTCATGGCATGAGTTTCAGTGCAGGAGTTTCAGGGCATAAGATTCAGAGCATGAGTTTCAGGGCATGAGTTTCAGGACAGGAGTTTCAAGGCATGAGATTCAGGGCATGAGTTTCAGGGCATGAGATTTAGGGCAGGAATTTCAGGGCATGTGATTCAGATAATGAGTTTCTGGGCAGATGATTCAGGGCAGGAGTTTTAGAGCATGTGATTCAGGGCATGAGTTTCAAGGCAGGAGATTCAGGGCATGAGATTCGGGGCTTGACTTTCAAGTCAGGTGTTTTAGGGCTCGTATTTCAGTGCAGGAGTTTTAGAGCACGTGATTCAGGGCAGGAGTTTCAGTGCATGAGTTTCAGGGCAGGAGTTTCACGGCATGAGATTCAGGGCATGAGTTTCAGGGCATGACATTCAGGGCATGTGTTTTAGGGCAGGTGTTTCAGTGCAAGACTTTGAGGGCATGGGATTAAGGGCATGAGTTTCAAGGCAGGAGATTCAGGGCAGGAGATTCAGGGCATGAGATTCGGGGCTTGACTATCAAGGCAGGTGTTTTAGGGCACGTATTTCAGTGCAGGAGTTTGAGGGCAGGAGATTCAGAGCATGAGTTTCAGTGCATGAGTTTGAGGGCATGGGTTTCAGGTCTGTGGTTTCATTGCTTGAGATTCAGGGCAGCAGTTTCAGGGCAGGAGATTCAGGGCAGGAGATTCAGGGCAGGTGTTTCAGTGCAAGAGTTTCAGTGCAAGAGTTTCAGGGCATGTCTTTCAGTGCATGAGTTTCAGGGCAGGACTTTCAGAGCTTGAGATTCAGGGCATGAGTTTCAAGGCAGGAGATTCACGGCTTGAGTTTAAGGTCATGAGATTTAGCGCATGAGATTCAGTGCATGAGTTTCAGGGCAGAAGTTTCAGGGCATGAGATTCAGTGCATGAGATTCAGGGCATGAGTTTCAGGGCAGGAGATTCACGGCTTGAAGTTTAAGGTCATGAGATTTCGCGCATGAGTTTCAGTGCATGAGTTTCAGGGCAGATGTTTCAGGGCATGAGATTCAGGGCATGAGTTTCAGGGCAGTAGTTTTAGGGCATGTAATTCTGGACGTGAGTTTCAGGATATGAGATTCATGGCATGAGTTTCAGTGCAGGAGTTTCAGGGCATAAGATTCAGAGCATGAGTTTCAGGGCATGAGTTTCAGGACAGGAGTTTCAAGGCATGAGATTCAGGGCATGAGTTTCAGGGCATGAGATTTAGGGCAGGAATTTCAGGGCATGTGATTCAGATAATGAGTTTCTGGGCAGATGATTCAGGGCAGGAGTTTTAGAGCATGTGATTCAGGGCATGAGTTTCAAGGCAGGAGATTCAGGGCATGAGATTCGGGGCTTGACTTTCAAGTCAGGTGTTTTAGGGCTCGTATTTCAGTGCAGGAGTTTGAGGGCAGGAGATTCAGAGCATGAGATTCAGGGCATGAGTTTCAGGGTATGAGTTTCAGGGCATGGGTTTCAGGTCTGTGACTTCAGTGCTTGAGATTCAGGGCAGCAGTTTCAGGGCAGGAGATTCACGGCTTGAGTTTCAGTGAAGGATTTTCAGGGCATGTAATTCAAGGCGTGAGATTCAGGGTATGAGATTCATGGCATGAGTTTCAGTGCAGGAGTTTCAGGGCATGAGATTCAAGACAGGAGTTTCAAGGCATGAGATTTAGGGCATGAGTTTCAGTGCATGAGATTCAGGGCTTGAGATTCAGGGCATGAGTTTCAGTGCATGAGTTTCAGTTCATGAGATTCAGGGCATCAGTTTCAGGGCAGGAGTTTCAGTTCATGAGTTTCACGGCATGAGAATCAGGGCATGAGATTCAGGGCATGAGTTTTAGGGTAGGTGTTTCAGTGCAGGAGTTTCAGGGCATGAGATTCATGGCATGAGTTTCAGGGCAGGTATTTCAGGGCATGACTTTCAGGGCATGAGTTTCAGGGCAGGAGATTCGCGGCTTGAGTTTAAGATCATGAGATTTAACGCATGAGATTCAGTGCATGAGTTTCAGGGCAGGATTTTCAGGGCATGTGATTCAGATAATGTGTTTCTGGGCAAATGATTCAGGGCAAGAGTTTTAGAGCACGTGATTCAGGGCAGGAGTTTCAGTGCATGAGTTTCAGGGCAGGAGTTTCACGGCATGAGATTCAGGGCATGAGTTTCAGGGCATGACATTCAGGGCATGTGTTTTAGGGCAGGTGTTTCAGTGCAAGACTTTGAGGGCATGGGATTAAGGGCATGAGTTTCAAGGCAGGAGATTCAGGGCAGGAGATTCAGGGCATGAGATTCGGGGCTTGACTATCAAGGCAGGTGTTTTAGGGCACGTATTTCAGTGCAGGAGTTTGAGGGCAGGAGATTCAGAGCATTGGTTTCAGTGCATGAGTTTGAGGGCATGGGTTTCAGGTCTGTGGTTTCATTGCTTGAGATTCAGGGCAGCAGTTTCAGGGCAGGAGATTCAGGGCAGGAGATTCAGGGCAGGTGTTTCAGTGCAAGAGTTTCAGTGCAAGAGTTTCAGGGCATGTCTTTCAGTGCATGAGTTTCAGGGCAGGACTTTCAGAGCTTGAGATTCAGGGCATGAGTTTCAAGGCAGGAGATTCACGGCTTGAGTTTAAGGTCATGAGATTTAGCGCATGAGATTCAGTGCATGAGTTTCAGGGCAGAAGTTTCAGGGCATGAGATTCAGTGCATGAGATTCAGGGCATGAGTTTCAGGGCAGGAGATTCACGGCTTGAAGTTTAAGGTCATGAGATTTCGCGCATGAGTTTCAGTGCATGAGTTTCAGGGCAGATGTTTCAGGGCATGAGATTCAGGGCATGAGTTTCAGGGCAGTAGTTTTAGGGCATGTAATTCTGGACGTGAGTTTCAGGATATGAGATTCATGGCATGAGTTTCAGTGCAGGAGTTTCAGGGCATAAGATTCAGAGCATGAGTTTCAGGGCATGAGTTTCAGGACAGGAGTTTCAAGGCATGAGATTCAGGGCATGAGTTTCAGGGCATGAGATTTAGGGCAGGAATTTCAGGGCATGTGATTCAGATAATGAGTTTCTGGGCAGATGATTCAGGGCAGGAGGTTTAGAGCATGTGATTCAGGGCATGAGTTTCAAGGCAGGAGATTCAGGGCATGAGATTCGGGGCTTGACTTTCAAGTCAGGTGTTTTAGGGCTCGTATTTCAGTGCAGGAGTTTGAGGGCAGGAGATTCAGAGCATGAGATTCAGGGCATGAGTTTCAGGGTATGAGTTTCAGGGCATGGGTTTCAGGTCTGTGACTTCAGTGCTTGAGATTCAGGGCAGCAGTTTCAGGGCAGGAGATTCACGGCTTGAGTTTCAGGGCATGAGTTTCAGTGAAGGATTTTCAGGGCATGTAATTCAAGGCGTGAGATTCAGGGTATGAGATTCATGGCATGAGTTTCAGTGCAGGAGTTTCAGGGCATGAGATTCAAGACAGGAGTTTCAAGGCATGAGATTTAGGGCATGAGTTTCAGTGCATGAGATTCAGGGCTTGAGATTCAGGGCATGCGGTTCAGGGCATGAGTTTCAGTTCATGAGATTCAGGGCATCAGTTTCAGGGCAGGAGTTTCAGTTCATGAGTTTCACGGCATGAGAATCAGGGCATGAGATTCAGGGCATGAGTTTTAGGGTAGGTGTTTCAGTGCAGGAGTTTCAGGGCATGAGATTCATGGCATGAGTTTCAGGGCAGGTATTTCAGGGCATGACTTTCAGGGCATGAGTTTCAGGGCAGGAGATTCGCGGCTTGAGTTTAAGATCATGAGATTTAACGCATGAGATTCAGTGCATGAGTTTCAGGGCAGAAGTTTCAGGGCATGAGATTCAGGGCATGAGTTTCAGGGCAGGAGAATAAGGGCTTAAGTTTCAGGGAATGAGATTCAGGGCAGGAGAATCAGGGCAGGAATTTCAGGGCATGTGATTCAGATAATGAGATTCTGGGCAGATGATTCAGGGCAGGAGTTTTAGGGCATGTGATTCAGGGCATGAGTTTCAGTGCATGAGTTTCAGGGCAGGAGTTTCAGGGTATGAGATTTAGGGCATGAGTTTCAGTGCATGAGATTCAGGGCTTGAGTTTCAGGGCATGAGGATCAGGGCATGAGTTTCAGTGCATGAGATTCAGGGCATCAGTTTCAGGGCAGGAGTTTCAGTGCATGAGTTTCACGGCATGAGAATCAGGGCATGAGTTTTAGGGTAGGTGTTTCAGTGCAAGAGTTTCAGGGCATGAGATTCAGGGCATGAGTTTCAGGGCAGGAATTTCAGGGCATGACATTCAGGGCATGTGTTTTAGGGCAGGTGTTTCAGTGCAAGAGTTTGAGGGCATGAGATTCAGGGCATGAGTTTCAGGGCAGGAGATTCAGGGCATGAGATTCGGGGCTTGAGTTTCAAGGCAGGTGTTTTAGGGCACGTATTTCAGTGCAGGCGTTTGAGGGCAGGAGATTCAGAGCATGAGTTTCAGTGCATGAGTTTGAGGGCAGGAGATTCACGGCATGAGATTCAGGGCATGAGTTTCAGGGTATGAGTTTCAGGGCATGGGTTTCAGGTCTGTGGTTTCAGGGCTTGAGATTCAGGGCAGCAGTTACAGGGCAGGAGATTCAGGGCAGGTGTTTCAGTGCAAGAGTTTCAGGGCATGTCTTTCAGTGCATGAGTTTCAGGGCAGGAGTTTCAGAGCTTGAGATTCAGGGCATGATTTTCAGGGCATGAGTTTCACTGAAGGATTTTCAGGGCATGTAATTCAGGGCATGAGTTTCAGGATATGAGATTCATGGCAAGATATTCAGGGCAGCAGTTTCAGGACATGATGTTCAGGACATGAGTTTCAGTGCAGTAGTTTCAGGGCATGAGATTCAGGCCATGGGTTTCAAGGCAGGAGATTCAGGTTAGGAGATTCAGGGCATGAGATTCGGGGCTTGAGTTTCAAGGCAGGTGATTTAGGGCACGTATTTCAGTGCAGGAGTTTGAAGGCATGAGATTCAGAGCATGAGTTTCAGTGCATGAGTTTGAGGGCAGGAGTTTCAAGGCATGAGATTCAGAGCAGGAATTTCAGGGCATGAGATTCAGTGCATGAGTTTCAGGGCAGAAGTTTCAGGGCATGAGATTCAGGGCATGAGTTTCAGGGAAGGAGAATAAGGGCTTAAGTTTCAGGGCATCAGATTCAGGGCATGAGTTTCAGGGCATGAGTTTCAAGGCAGCAGTTTCAGGGCATGTAATTCAGGGCGTGAGTTTCAATGCATGAGTTTCAGTGCATGAGTTTGAGGGCAGGAGTTTCAAGGCATGAGATTCAGGGCATGAGTTTCAGGTCAGGAGAATCAGGGCTTGAGTTTCAGGGCATGGGATTCAGGGCATGAGTTTCAGGGCATGAGATTCCGACAGGAGTTTCATGGCATGAGATGCAGGGCATGAGTTTCAGTGCATGAGTTTCAGTGCATGAGTTTGAGGGCAGGAGTTTCAGGGCATGAGATTCCGGGCAGGAATTTCAGGGCATTTGATTCAGATAATGAGTTTCTGGGCGGATGATTCAGGGCAGGAGTTTTAGGGCATGTGATTCAGTGCATGAGTTTCAGTGCATGAGTTTCAAAGCAGGAGTTTCAGGGTATGAGATTTAGGGCATGAGTTTCAGTGCATGAGATTCAGGGCTTGAGTTTCAGGGCATGAGGTTCAGGGCATGAGTTTCAGTGCATGAGATTCAGGGCATCAGTTTCAGAGCAGGAGTTACAGTGAATGAGTTTCTCGGCATGAAATTCAGGGCATGAGATTCAGGGCATGAGTTTTAGGGTAGGTGTTTCAGTGCAAGAGTTTCAGGGCATGAGATTCAGGGCATGAGTTTCAGGGCAGGAATTTCAGGGCATGACATTCAGGGCATGAGTTTCAGGGCAGGAGATTCACGGCTTGAGTTTAAGGTCATGAGATTTAGCGCATGAGATTCAGTGCATGAGTTTTAGGGCAGAAGTTTCAGGGCATGAAATTCAGGGCATGAGTTTCAGGGCAGAAGAATAAGGGCTTGAGTTTCAGGGCATGATATTCAGGGCATGAGGTTCAGTGCTGGAGTTTCAAGACATGTAATTCAGGGCGTGAGTTTCAGTGCATGAGTTTCAGGGCAGGAGAATCAGGGCTTGAGTTTCAGGGCATGGGATTCAGTGCATGAGATTCAGGACAGGAGTTTCAATGCATGAGATTCAGGACAGGAGTTTCAAGGCATGAGATTCAGAGCATGAGTTTCTGTGCATGAGTTTCAGTGCATGAGTTTGAGGGCATGAGTTTCAGGGCATGAGATTCAGGGCAGGAATTTCAGGGCATATGATTCAGATAATGAGTTTCTGGGCAGATGATTCAGGGCAGGAGTTTTAGGGCATGTGATTCAGGGCATGAGTTTCAGTGCATGAGTTTCACGGCAGGAGTTTCAGGGTATGAGATTTAGGGCATGAATTTCATGGCAGGAATTTCAGAGCATGACATTCAGGGCATGTGTTTTAGGGTAGGTGTTTCAGTGCCAGTGTTTGAGGGCATGAGATTCAGAGCATGAGTTTCAAGGCATGAGATTCAGGGCAGGAGATTCAGGGCGTGAGATTCGGGGCTTGAGTTTCAAGGCAGGTGTTTTAGGGCACGTATTTCAGTGCAGGAGTTTGAGGGCATGAGATTCAGAGCATGAGTTTCAGTGCATGAGTTTGAGGGCAGGAGTTTCACGGCATGAGATTCAGGGCATGAGTTTCAGGGCATGAGTTTCAGGGCAGGAATTTCAGGGCATGTGATTCAGATAATGAGTTTCTGGGCAGATGATTCAGGGCAGGAGTTTTAGGGCATGTGATTCAGGGCATGAGTTTCAGTGCATGTGTTTCAGGACAGGAGTTTCAGGGTATGAGTTTCAGCGCAGGAGTTTCAGGGCATGAGATTCAGGGCATGAGTTTCAGGGCATGAGATTCAGGGCATCAGTTTCAGGACAGGAGTTTGAGGGCAGGAGTTTCACGGCATGAGATTCAGGGCATGAGTTTCAGGGCATGAGATTCAGGGCAGGAATTTCAGGGCATGTGATTCAGATAATGAGTTTCTGGGCAGATGATTCAGGGCAGGTGTTTTAGGGCATGTGATTCAGGGCATGAGATTCAGTGCATGAGTTTCAGGGCAGGAGTTTCAGGGTATGAGATTTAGGGCATGAGTTTCAGTGCATGAGATTCAGGGCATCAGTTTCAGGACAGGAGTTTCCGTGCATGTGTTTCACGGCATGAGATTCAGGGCATGAGATTCAGGGCATGAGTTTCAGGGCAGGAATTTCAGGGCATGACATTCAGGGCATGTGTTTTAGGGCAGGTGTTTCAGTGCAAGAGTTTGAGGGCATGAGATTCAGGGCATGCGTTTCAAGGCAGGAGATTCAGGGCAGGAGATTTAGGGCATGAGATTCGGGGCATGAGTTTCAGGGCAGGATTTTCAGGGCATGACATTTAGGGCATGTGTTTTAGGGCAGGTGTTTCAGTGCAAGAGTTTGAGGGCATGAGATTCAGGGCATGAGTTTCAAGGCAGGAGATTCAGGTCAGGATTTTCAGGGCATGAGATTCAGGGCATGAGTTTCAGGGCAGGAGATTCACGGCTTCAGTTTAAGGTCATGAGATTTAGCGCATGAGATTCAGTGCATGAGTTTCAGGGCAGAAGTTTCAGGGCATGAGATTCAGGGCATGAGTTTCAGGGCAGGAGTTTCAAGGCATGTAATTCAGGGCGTGAGATTCAGGATATGAGATTCATAGCATGAGTTTCAGTGCAGGAGTTTCAGGGCATGAGATTCAGGGCATGAGTTTCAGGGCATGAGATTCAGGACAGGAGTTTCAAGGCATGAGATTTAGGGCATGAGTTTCAGTGCATGAGATTCAGGGCTTGAGATTCAGGGCATGAGGTTCAGGGCATGAGTTTCAGTGCATGAGATTCAGGGCTTCAGTTTCAGGGCAAGATTTTCAGTGCATGAGTTTCACGGCATGAGATTCAGGGCATGAGATTCAGGTCATGAGTTTCAGGGCAGAATTACTAGGGCATGAGATTCAGGGCATGAGATTCAGGGCATGAGTTTCGGGGCATGAGATACAGGGCAGGAATTTCAGGGCATGTGTTTTAGGGCAGGTGTTTCAGTGCAAGAGTTTGAGGGCATGAGATTCAGGGCATGAGTTTCAAGGCAGGAGATTCAGGGCATGAGATTCGGGGCTTGATTTTCAAGGCAGGTGTTTTAGGGCACGTATTTCAGTGCAGGAGTTTGAGGGCAGGAGATTCAGAGCATGAGTTTCAGTGCATGAGTTTGAGGGCAGGAGTTTCACGGCATGAGATTCAGGGCATGAGTTTCAGGGTATGAGTTTCAGGGCATGGGTTTCAGGTCTGTGGTTTCAGGGCTTGAAATTCAGTGCTGCAGTTTCAGGGCAGGAGATTCAGGGCAGGAAATTCAGGGCAGTAGATTCAGGGCATGTCTTTCAGTGCATGAGTTTCAGGGCAGGAGTTTCAGAGCTTGATATTCAGGGCATGAGCTTCAAGGCAGGAGATTCACGGCTTGAGTTTAAGGTCATGAGATTTAGCGCATGAGATTCAGTGCATGAGTTTCAGGGCAGAAGTTTCAGGGCATGAGTTTCAGGGCATGAGTTTCAGTGAAGGATTTTCAGGGCATGTAATTCAGGGCATGAGTTTCAGGATGTGAGATTCATGGCATGATTTTCAGGGCAGCAGTTTCAGGGCATGATGTTCAGGATATGAGTTTCAGTGCAGTAGTTTCAGTGCATGAGATTCAGGGCATGAGTTTCAGGGCAGGAGATTCACGGCTTGAGTTTAAGGTCATTACATTTAGCGCATGAGATTCAGTGCATGAGTTTCAGTGTAGAAGTTTCAGGGCATGAGATTCAGGGCATGCGTTTCAGGGCAGGAGTGTCAAGGCATGTAATTCAGGGCGTGAGATTCAGGATATGAGATTCATGGCATGAGTTTCAGTGCAGGAGTTACAGGGCATGAGATTCAGGGCATGAGTTTCAGGGCATGAGATTCAGGACAGAAGGTTCAAGGCATGAGATTTAGGGCATGAGTTTCAGTGCATGAGATTCAGGGCTTGAGATTCAGGGCATGAGGTTCAGGGCATGAGTTTCGGGGCTTGATTTTCAAGGCAGGTGTTTTAGGGCACGTATTTCAGTCCAGGAGTTTGAGGGCAGGAGATTCAGAGCATGAGTTTTAGTGCATGAGTTTGAGGGCTGGAGTTTCACGGCATGAGATTCAGGGCATGAGTTTCAGGGTATGAGTTTCAGGGCATGGGTTTCAGGTCTGTGGTTTCAGGGCTTGAAATTCAGGGCAGCAGTTTCAGCGCAGGAGATTCAGGGCAGGTGTTTCACTGCAAGAGTTTCAGTGCAGGAGTTTCAGGGCAGGAGTTCCAGAGCTTGAGATTCAGGGCATGAGTTTCAAGGCAAGAGATTCACGGCGTGAGTTTCAGGTCATGAGATTTAGCGCATGGGATTCAGTGCATGAGTTTCAGGGCAGAATTTTCAGGGCATGTGTTTCAGGGCATGAGTTTCAGTGAAGTATTTTCGTGGCATGTAATTCTGGGCATGAGTTTCAGGATATGAGATTAATGGCATGATATTCAGGGCAGCAGTTTCAGGGCATGATGTTCAGGAAATGAGTTTCAGTGCAGTAGTTTCAGTGCATGAGATTCAGGGCATGAGTTTCAGGGCAGGAGATTAACGGCTTGAGTTTAAGGTCATGACATTTAGCGCATGAGATTCAGTGCATGAGTTTCAGGGTAGAAGTTTCAGGGCATGAGATTCACGGCATGAGTTTCAGGGAAGGAGTTTCAAGGCATGTAATTCAGGGCGTGAGATTCAGGATAAGAGATTCATGGCATGAGATTCAGGATAAGAGATTCATGGCATGAGTTTCAGGGCATGAGATTCAGGACAGGAGTTTAAG
This sequence comes from Mobula birostris, assembly GCF_030028105.1. NCBI lineage: Eukaryota > Metazoa > Chordata > Chondrichthyes > Myliobatiformes > Myliobatidae > Mobula > Mobula birostris. The sequence continues at coordinate 62,909 of NW_027274979.1, forward strand.
GCATGAGATTTAGGGCATGAGTTTCAGTGCATGAGATTCAGGGCTTGAGATTCAGGGCATGAGGTTCAGGGCATGAGTTTCAGTGCATGAGATTCAGTGCATCAGTTTCAGGGCAGGAGTTTCAGTGCATGAGTTTCATGGCATGAGATTCAGGGCATGAGATTCAGGGCATGAATTTTAGGGTAGGTGTTTCAGTGCAAGAAGTTCAGGGCATGAGATTCAGGGCATGAGTTTCAGTGCAGGAATTTCTGGGCATGACTTTCAGGGCATGAGTTTCAGCGCAGGAGATTCACGGCTTGAGTTTAAGATCATGAGATTTAGCGCATGAGATTCAGTGCATGAGTTTCAGGGCAGAAGTTTCAGGGCATGAGATTCAGGGCATGAGCTTCAGGGCAGGAGAATAAGGGCTTAAGTTTCAGGGCATCAGATTCAGGGCATGAGTTTCAGGGCATGAGTTTCAGGGCAGCAGTTTCAGGGCATGTAATTCAGGGCGTGAGTTTCAGTGCATGAGTTTGAGGGCAGGAGTTTCAAGGCATGAGATTCAGGGCATGAGTTTCAGGGCAGGAGAATCAGGGCTTGAGTTTCAGGGCATGGGATTCAGGGCATGAGTTTCAGGGCATGAGATTCAGGACAGGAATTTCAAGGCATGAGATTCAGGGCATGAGTTTCAGTGCATGAGTTTCCCTGCATGAGTTTGAGGGCAAGAGTTTCAAGGCATGAGATTCAGGGCATGAGATTCGGGGCATGAGATTCAGGGCAGGAATTTCAGGGGATGACATTCAGGGCATGTGTTTTAGGGCAGGTGATTCAGTGCAAGAGTTTGAGGGCATGAGATTCAGGGCATGCGTTTCAGTACATGAGTTTGAGGGCAGGAGTTTCACGGCATGAGATTCAGGGCATGAGTTTCAGGGTATGAGTTTCAGGGCATGGGTTTCAGGTCTGTGGTTTCAGGGCTTGAAATTCAGGGCTGCAGTTTCAGGGCAGGAGATTCAGGACAGGAAATTCAGGGCAGGAGATTCAGGGCAGGTGTTTCAGTGCAAGAGTTTCAGAGCAGGAGTTTCAGGGCATGTCTTTCAGTGCATGAGTTTCAGGGCAGGAGTTTCAGAGCTTGAGATTCAGGGCATGAGTTTCAAGGCAGGAGATTCACGGCTTGAGTTTAAGGTCATGAGATTTAGCTCATGAGATTCAGTGCATGAGTTTCAGTGCAGAAGTTTCAGGGCATGAGTTTCAGGGCATGAGTGTCAGTGAAGGATTTTCAGGGCGTGTAATTCAGGGCATGAGTTTCAGGATATGAGATTCATGGCATGATATTCAGGGCAGCAGTTTCAGGGCATGATGTTCAGGACATGAGTTTCAGTGCAGTAGTTTCAGTGCATGAGATTCAGGGCATGAGTTTCAGGGCAGGAGATTCACGGCTTGAGTTTAAGGTCATGACATTTAGCGCATGAGATTCAGTGCATGAGGTTCAGGGTAGAAGTTTCAGGGCATGAGATTCAGGGCATGAGTTTCAGGGCAGGAGTTTCAAGGCATGTGATTCAGGGAGTGAGATTCAGGATATGAGATTCATGGCATGAGTTTCAGTGCAGGAGTTACAGGGCATGAGATTCAGGGCATGAGTTTCAGGGCATGAGATTTAGGGCATGAGTTTCAGTGCATGAGATTCAGGTCTTAAGATTCAGGGCATGAGGTTCAGGGCATGAGTTTCAGTGCATGAGATTCAGTGCATGAGTTTGAGGGTAGGAGTTTCAAGGCATGAGATTCAGGGCATGAGTTTCAGGGCAGGAGATTCAGGGCTTGAGTTTCAGGGCATGAGATTCAGGACAGGAGTTTCAAGGCATGAGATCAGGGCATGAGTTTCAGTGCTTGAGTTTCAGTGCATGAGTTTAAGGGCAGGAGTTTCAAGGCATGACATTCAGGGCATGAGTTTCAGGGCATGAGATTCAGGGCAAGAATTTCAGGGCATGTGATTCAGATAATGAGTTTCTGGGCAGATGATTCAGGGCAGGATTTTAGGGCATGTGATTCAGGGCATGAGTTTCAGTGCAAGAGTTTCAGGGCAGGAGTTTCAGGGTATGAGATTTAGGGCGTGAGTTTCAGTGCATGAGATTCAGGGCTTGAGTTTCTGGGCATGAGGTTCAGGGCATGAGTGTCAGTGCATGAGATTCAGGGCATCAGTTTCAGGGCAGGAGTTTCAGTGCAAGAGTTTCAGGGCATGAGATTCAGGGCATGAGTTTCAGGGCAGGAATTTCAGGGCATGATATTCAGGGCATTTGTTTTAGAGCAGGTGTTTCAGTGCAAGAGTTTGAGGGCATGCGTTTCAAGGCAGGAGATTCAGGGCAGGAGATTCAGGGCATGAGATTCGGGGCTTGATTTTCAAGGCAGGTGTTTTAGGGCACGTATTTCAGTCCAGGAGTTTGAGGGCAGGAGATTCAGAGCATGAGTTTCAGTGCATGAGTTTGAGGGCAGGAGTTTCACGGCATGAGATTCAGGGCATGAGTTTCAGGGTATGAGTTTCAGGGCATGGGTTTCAGGTCTGTGGTTTCAGGGCTTGAAATTCAGGGCTGCAGTTTCAGGGCAGGAGATTCAGGGCAGGAAATTCAGGGCAGGAGATTCAGGGCAGGTGTTTCAGTGCAAGAGTTTCAGTGCAGGAGTTTCAGGGCATGTCTTTCAGTGCATGAGTTTCAGGGCAGGAGTTTCAGAGCTTGAGATTCAGGGCATGAGTTTCAAGGCAGGAGATTCACGGCTTGAGTTTAAGGTCATGAGATTTAGCGCATGAGATTCAGTGCATGAGTTTCAGGGCAGCAGTTTCAGGGCATGAGCTTTAGGGCATGAGTTTCAGTGCATGAGATTCAGTGCATCAGTTTCAGGGCAGGAGTTTCAGTGCATGAGATTCAGTGCATCAGTTTCAGGGCAGGAGTTTCAGTGCATGAGTTTCACGGCATGAGATTCAGGGCATGAGTTTTAGGGTAGGTGTTTCAGTGCAAGAAGTTCAGGGCATGAGATTCAGGGCATGAGTTTCAGGGCAGGAATTTCAGGGCATGACTTTCTGGGCATGAGTTTCAGCGCAGGAGATTCACGGCTTGAGTTTAAGATCATGAGATTCAGCGCATGAGATTCAGTGCATGAGTTTTAGGGCAGAAGTTTCAGGGCTTGAGATTCAGGGCATGAGTTTCAGGGCAGGAGAATAAGGGCTTAAGTTTCAGGGCATGAGATTCAGGGTATGTGTTTCAGGGCATGAGTTTCAGGGCAGCAGTTTCAGGGCATGTAATTCAGGGCGTGAGTTTCAGTGCATGAGTTTCAGTGCATGAGTTTGAGGGTAGGAGTTTCAAGGCATGAGATTCAGGGAATGAGATTCAGGGCATGAGTTTCAGGGCAGGAGAATCTGGGCTTGAGTTTCAGGACATGGGATTCAGGGCATGAGTTTCAGGGCATGAGATCCAGGACAGGAGATTCAAGGCATGAGATTCAGGGCATGAGTTTCAGTGCTTGAGTTTCAGTGCATGAGTTTGAGGGCAGGAGGTTCAAGGCATGACATTCAGGGCATGAGTTTCAGGGCATGAGATTCAGGGCAAGAATTTCAGGGCATGTGATTCAGATAATGAGTTTCTGGGCAGATGATTCAGGGCAGGAGTTTTAGGGCATGTGATTCAGGGCATGAGTTTCAGTGCAAGAGTTTCAGGGCAGGAGTTTCAGGGTATGTGGTTCAGGGCATGAGTGTCAGTGCATGAGATTCAGGGCATCAATTTCAGGGCAGGTGTTTCAGTGCATGAGTTTCACGGCATGAGATTCAGGGCATGAGTTTTAGGGTAGGTGTTTCAGTGCAAGAGTTTCAGGGCATGAGATTCAGGGCATGACTTTCAGGGCAGGAATTTCAGGGCATGATATTCAGGGCATGTGTTTTAGGGCAGGTGTTTCAGTGCAAGAGTTTGAGGGCATGAGATTCAGGGCATGAGTTTCAAGGCAGGAGATTCACGGCAGGAGATTCAGGGCATGAAATTCGGGGCTTGAGTTTCAAGGCAGGTATTTTAGTGAACGTATTTCAGTGCAGGAGTTTCAGGGCAGGAGATTCAGAGCATGAGTTTCAGTGCATGAGTTTGAGGGCAGGAGTTTCACGGCATGAGATTCAGGGCATGGGTTTAGGGGCATAAGTTTCAGGGCAGGAGTTTCAGGTCTGTGGTTTCAGGGCAGGAGATTCAGGGCAGATGTTTCAGTGCAACAGTTTCAGGGCATGTCTTTCAGTGCATGAGTTTCAGGGCATGAGTTTCAGGATATGAGATTCATGGCATGATATTCAGGGCAGCAGTTTCAGGGCATGCTGTTCAGGACATGAGTTTCAGTGCAGTAGTTTCAGTGCATGAGATTCAGGGCATGAGTTTCAGGGCAGAAGTTTCAGGGCATGAGATTCAGGGCACGTATTTCAGGGCATGAGCTTCAGGGCAGAAGTTTCAGGGCATGAGATTCAGGGCACGTATTTCAGGGCATGAGTTTCAGGGCAGGAGTTTCAGGGCATGTAATTCAGGGCGTGAGTTTCAGGATATGAGATTCAGGACAGGAGTTTCAAGGAATGAGATTCAGCGCATGAGTTTCAGTGCATGAGATTCAGGGTAGGAGTTTCAGCGTATGAGATTTAGGGCATGAGTTTCAGTGCATGAGATTCAGGGCTTGAGTTTCAGTGCATGAGTTTGAGGGCAGGAGTTTCAAGGCATGAGATTTAGGGCATGAGTTTCAGTGCATGAGATTCAGGTCTTAAGATTCAGGGCATGAGGTTCAGGGTAGGAGTTTCAGCGCATGAGATTTAGGGCATGAGTTTCAGTGCATGAGATTCAGGGCTTGAGTTTCAGTGCATGAGTTTGAGGCCATGAGTTTCAGTGCATGAGATTCAGGTCTTAAGATTCAGGGCATGAGGTTCAGGGCATGAGTTTCAGTGCATGAGATTCAGTGCATGAGTTTGAGGGTAGGAGTTTCAAGGCATGAGATTCAGGGCATGAGTTTCAGGGCAGGAGATTCAGGGCTTGAGTTTCAGGGCATGAGATTCAGGACAGGAGTTTCAAGGCATGAGATCAGGGCATGAGTTTCAGTGCTTGAGTTTCAGTGCATGAGTTTGAGGGCAGGAGTTTCAAGGCATGACATTCAGGGCATGAGTTTCAGGGCATGAGATTCAGGGCAAGAATTTCAGGGCATGTGATTCAGATAATGAGTTTCTGGGCAGATGATTCAGGGCAGGAGTTTTAGGGCATGTGATTCAGGGCATGAGTTTCAGTGCATGAGTTTCATGACAGGAGTTTCAGGGTATGAGATTTAGGGCGTGAGTTTCAGTGCATGAGATTCAGGGCTTGAGTTTCTGGGCATGAGGTTCAGGGCATGAGTGTCAGTGCATGAGATTCAGGGCATCAGTTTCAGGGCAGGAGTTTCAGTGCATGAGTTTCACGGCATGAGATTCAGGGCATGAGATTCAGGGCATGAGTTTTAGGGTAGGTGTTTCAGTGCAAGAGTTTCAGGGCATGAGATTCAGGGCATGAGTTTCAGGGCAGGAATTTCAGGGCATGATATTCAGGGCATGTGTTTTAGAGCAGGTGTTTCAGTGCAAGAGTTTGAGAGCATGCGTTTCAAGGCAGGAGATTCAGGGCAGGAGATTCAGGGCATGAGATTCGGGGCTTGATTTTCAAGGCAGGTGTTTTAGGGCACGTATTTCAGTCCAGGAGTTTGAGGGCAGGAGATTCAGAGCATGAGTTTCAGTGCATGAGTTTGAGGGCAGGAGTTTCTAGGCATGAGATTCAGGGCATGAGTTTCAGAGTATGAGTTTCAGGGCATGGGTTTCAGGTCTGTGGTTTCAGGGCTTGAAATTCAGGGCTGCAGTTTCAGGGCAGGAGATTCAGGGCAGGAAATTCAGGGCAGGAGATTCAGGGCAGGTGTTTCAGTGCAAGCGTTTCAGGGCAGGAGTTTCAGAGCTTGAGATTCAGGGCATGAGTTTCAAGGCAGGAGATTCACGGCTTGAGTTTAAGGTCATGAGATTTAGCGCATGAGATTCAGTGCATGAGTTTCAGGGCAGAAGTTTCAGGGCATGAGCTTTAGGGCATGAGTTTCAGTGAAGGATTTTCAGGGCATGTAATTCAGGGCATGAGTTTCAGGATATGAGATTCATGGCATGATATTCAGGGCAGCAGTTTCAGGGCATGATGTTCAGGACATGAGTTTCAGTGCAGTAGTTTCAGTGCATGAGATTCAGGGCATGAGTTTCAGGGCAGGAGATTCACGGCTTGAGTTTAAGGTCATGACATTTAGCGCATGAGATTCAGTGCATGAGTTTCAGGGTAGAAGTTTCAGGGCATGAGATTCAGGGCATGAGTTTCAGGGCAGGAGTTTCAAAGCATGTAATTCAGGGCGTGAGATTCAGGATATGAGATTCATGGCATGAGTTTCAGTGCAGGTGTTACAGAGATGAGATTCAGCGCATGAGTTTCAGGGCATGAGATTCAGGACAGGAGTTTCAAGGCATGAGATTTAGGGCATGAGTTTCAGTGCATGAGATTCAGGTCTTGAGATTCAGGGCATGAGGTTCAGGGCATGAGTTTCAGTGCATGAGATTCAGTGCATCAGTTTCAGGGCAGGAGTTTCAGTGTATGAGTTTCACGGCATGAGATTCAGGGCATGAGTTTTAGGGTAGGTGTTTCAGTGCAAGAAGTTCAGGGCATGAGATTCAGGGCATGAGTTTCAGGGCAGGAATTTCAGGGCATGACTTTCTGGGCATGAGTTTCAGCGCAGGAGATTCACGGCTTGAGTTTAAGATCATGAGATTTTGCGCATGAGATTCAGTGCATGAGTTTTAGGGCAGAAGTTTCAGGGCTTGAGATTCAGGGCATGAGTTTCAGGGCAGGAGAATAAGGGCTTAAGTTTCAGGGCATGAGATTCAGGGTATGTGTTTCAGGGCATGAGTTTCAGGGCAGCAGTTTCAGGGCATGTAATTCAGGGCGTGAGTTTCAGTGCATGAGTTTCAGTGCATGAGTTTGAGGGTAGGAGTTTCAAGGCATGAGATTCAGGGCATGAGATTCAGGGCATGAGTTTCAGGGCAGGAGAATCTGGGCTTGAGTTTCAGGACATGGGATTCAGGACATGAGTTTCAGGGCATGAAATCCAGGACAGGAGATTCAAGGCATGAGATTCAGGGCATGAGTTTCAGTGCTTGAGTTTCAGTGCATGAGTTTGAGGGCAGGAGGTTCAAGGCATGACATTCAGGGCATGAGTTTCAGGGCATGAGATTCAGGGCAAGAATTTCAGGGCATGTGATTCAGATAATGAGTTTCTGGGCAGATGATTCAGGGCAGGAGTTTTAGGGCATGTGATTTAGGGCGTGAGTTTCAGTGCATGAGATTCAGGGCTTGAGTTTCTGGGCATGTGGTTCAGGGCATGAGTGTCAGTGCATGAGATTCAGGGCATCAATTTCAGGGCAGGTGTTTCAGTGCATGAGTTTCACGGCATGAGATTCAGGGCATGAGTTTTAGGGTAGGTGTTTCAGTGCAAGAGTTTCAGGGCATGAGATTCAGGGCATGAGTTTCAGGGCAGGAATTTCAGGGCATGATATTCAGGGCATGTGTTTTAGGGCAGGTGTTTCAGTGCAAGAGTTTGAGGGCATGAGATTCAGGGCATGAGTTTCAAGGCAGGAGATTCACGGCAGGAGATTCAGGGCATGAAATTCGGGGCTTGAGTTTCAAGGCAGGTGTTTTAGTGAACGTATTTCAGTGCAGGAGTTTCAGGGCAGGAGATTCAGAGCATGAGTTTCAGTGCATGAGTTTGAGGGCAGGAGTTTCACGGCATGAGATTCAGGGCATGGGTTTAGGGGCATAAGTTTCAGGGCAGGAGTTTCAGGTCTGTGGTTTCAGGGCAGGAGATTCAGGGCAGATGTTTCAGTGCAACAGTTTCAGGGCATGTCTTTCAGTGCATGAGTTTCAGGGCATGAGTTTCAGGATATGAGATTCATGGCATGATATTCAGGGCAGCAGTTTCAGGGCATGATGTTCAGGACATGAGTTTCAGTGCAGTAGTTTCAGTGCATGAGATTCAGGGCATGAGTTTCAGGGCAGAAGTTTCAGGGCATGAGATTCAGGGCACGTATTTCAGGGCATGAGTTTCAGGGCAGGAGTTTCAGGGCATGTAATTCAGGGCGTGAGTTTCAGGATATGAGATTAATGGCATGAGTTTCCGTGCAGGAGTTTCAGGGCATGAGATTCAGGGCATGAGCTTCAGGGCATTAGATTCAGGACAGGAGTTTCAAGGAATGAGATTCAGCGCATGAGTTTCAGTGCATGAGATTCAGGGCAGTAATTTCATGGCATGTGATTCTGATAATGAGTTACTGGGCAGATGATTCAGGGCAGGAGTTTTAGGGCATGTGATTCAGGGCATGAGTTTCAGTGCATGAGTTTCAGGGTAGGAGTTTCAGCGTATAAGATTTAGGGCATGAGTTTCAGTGCATGAGATTCAGAGCTTGAGTTTCAGTGCATGAGTTTGAGGGCAGGAGTTTCACGGCGTGAGATTCAGGGCATGACATTCAGGGCATGAGTTTCAGGGCATGGGTTTCATGTCTGTGGTTTCAGGGCTTGAGATTCAGGGCAGCAGTTTCAGGGCAGGAGATTCAGGGCAGCAGATTCAGGGCAGGTGTTTCAGTGCAAGAGTCTCAGTGCAAGAGTTTCAGGGCATGTCTTTCAGTGCATGAGTTTCAGGGCAGGAGTTTCAGAGCTTGAGATTCATGGCATGAGTTTCAAGGCAGGAGATTCACGGCTTGAGTTTAAGGTCATGAGATTTAGCGCATGAGATTCAGTGCATGAGTTTCAGGGCAGAAGTTTCAGGGCATGAGATTCAAGGCATGAGTTTCAGGGCATGAGTTTCAGTGAAGAAGTTTCAGGGCATGTAATTCAGGGCATGAGTTTCAGGATATGAGATTCATGGCATGATATTCAGGGCAGCAGTTTCAGGGCATGATGTTCAGGACATGAGTTTCAATGCAGTAGTTTCAGGGCATGGGATTCAGGGCATGAGTTTCAGGGCATGTGATTCAGTACAGGAGTTTCAAGGCATGAGATTCAGGGCATGAGTTTCAATGCATGAGATTGAGGGCAGGAGTTTCAGGGCATGAGATTCAGGACATGAGTTTCAGGGCATGAGTTTCAGATCTGTGGTTTCCGGGCTTGAGATTCAGCGCAGCAGTTTCAGGGCATCAGTTTCAGAGCATGAGATTCATCGCATGAGTTTCAGGGCATGAGTTTCAGGGTAGGAAATTTCAGGGTATGAGATTCAGGGCATGAGTTTCAGGGCAGGAGAATCAGGGTTTGAGTTTCAGAGCATGACATTCAGGGGATGAGTTTCAGTGCATGAATTTCAGGGCATGAGATTCAGGGCATGAGTTTCAGGACAGGAGATTCAGGGCATGAGTTTCAATGCATGAGTTTGCGGCCACGGGTTTCAGGGCATGAGATTCAGGACATGAGTTTGAGGGCAGGAGTTTCAGTGGCATGAGATTCCGGACATGAGTTTCAGGGCATGAGATTCAGTACATGAGTTTCAGGTCTGTGGTTTCGGGCCTTGAGATTCAGCGCAGCAGTTTCAGAGCAGCAGTTTCAGGGCATGAGATTCAGGGCATGAGATTCAGGACTTGAGTTTCAGGGCATGAGGTTCAGTCTGTGGTTTCAGGGCTTGAGATTCAGGGCAGCAGTTTCAGGGCAGGAGTTTCATGGCAGGAGTTTCAGGACATGAGTTTCAGGGTATGGGTTTCAGGTCTGTGGTTTCAGGGCTTGAGATTCAGGGCAGCAGTTTCGGGGCAGGAGATTCAGGGCAGGTGTTTCAGTGCAAGAGTTTCAGTGGAAGAGTTTCAGGGCATGTCTTTCAGAGCATGAGTTTCAGGGCAGGAGTTTCAGAGCATGAGATTCAGGGCATGAGTTTCAGGGCAGGAGATTCACGGCTTGAGTTTCAGGGCATGAGATTCAGGGCATGAGTTTAAGGGCATGAGTTTCAGGGCAGGAGTTTCAGGGCATGTAATTCAGGGAGTGAGTTTCAGGATACGAGATTCATGGCATGAGTTTCAGTGCAGGAGTTTCAGGGCATGAGATTAAGGGCATGAGTTTCAGGACATGAGATTCAGGACAGGAGTTTCAAGGCATGAGATTCAGGGCATGAGTTTCAGTGCATGAGTTTCAGTGCATGAGTTTGAGGGCAGGAGTTT
>NW_027274980.1:0-73061 GCF_030028105.1 Mobula birostris
CAGGGTCGCGTGAAATTGAATCTCAAGTGAGGAGATCAAAAAGCACAAGAGGGCTGATTTGCCCACTGCCCGCATACTCTCAACCTAACCTAACAGTGACACGCTCTTCATTCTCCCGGTCGACAAAATGCCAAGAATAAAGCCCAGATGCCCAAACGGCGAGAGAGAACCAGAAAGTTAAACCCAAGCTGGGTCCACAGAAAACCAGTCACCACTAAACTCAGGTGCAGAGACACCGAATGCCCAGTAAACACTGTCAATTTAACCCATGCAATCCCAGGCATACAGATGCCAGGTAATGATGTTTAAAAACAACATTACCATCATAGTTACATGTCTCTCATTATCCTGGTCCATGGGAAAACACAAGCCGAGCTTGATCAACTCCGGCTGGGTCATCTCGGGGAGGGTGTTTAATGATGAAAGACCCGAAACACCCCATGATCCGAGGATGCATTACTGATGATGTGTCCCAGTGCACACCCGGTCCATTGAACCAAGTGGTGTCGGACCACGATAATGAAAGGCATGGGCCAGATTCACCTGGCTTCACCACACCAGCCTAAGCCCAATAGCACCTCATACCTCACCACTCAAAACTCTGCAGCCTTACCTATCCCAGTCACATATACATCCACCAGCCCAACACTCAAACCTAATCCTAAAGTCCAAGGGGGCACACACCCCCACAAACCCTCGGCACATCCCAGAGATCATGCCACACCCCACAAACCCTAGGCACACCCCGACTAACCCTGGCCACTCCCCCACAAACCCGATTACCTTTGTCAGGAGGGGCAAGATCCAAGAAAGGCAAGTGTTGGACCTGGTTAATGAAGGCGTGGGCCAGATCAAAGTGGCAGGGTCGCGTGAAATTGAATCTCAAGTGAGGAGATCAAAAAGCACAAGAGGGCTGATTTGCCCACTGCCCGCATACTCTCAACCTAACCTAACAGTGACACGCTCTTCATTCTCCCGGTCGACAAAATGCCAAGAATAAAGCCCAGATGCCCAAACGGCGAGAGAGAACCAGAAAGTTAAACCCAAGCTGGGTCCACAGAAAACCAGTCACCACTAAACTCAGGTGCAGAGACACCGAATGCCCAGTAAACACTGTCAATTTAACCCATGCAATCCCAGGCATACAGATGCCAGGTAATGATGTTTAAAAACAACATTACCATCATAGTTACATGTCTCTCATTATCCTGGTCCATGGGAAAACACAAGCCGAGCTTGATCAACTCCGGCTGGGTCATCTCGGGGAGGGTGTTTAATGATGAAAGACCCGAAACACCCCATGATCCGAGGATGCATTACTGATGATGTGTCCCAGTGCACACCCGGTCCATTGAACCAAGTGGTGTCGGACCACGATAATGAAAGGCATGGGCCAGATTCACCTGGCTTCACCACACCAGCCTAAGCCCAATAGCACCTCATACCTCACCACTCAAAACTCTGCAGCCTTACCTATCCCAGTCACATATACATCCACCAGCCCAACACTCAAACCTAATCCTAAAGTCCAAGGGGGCACACACCCCCACAAACCCTCGGCACATCCCAGAGATCATGCCACACCCCCACAAACCCTAGGCACACCCCGACTAACCCTGGCCACTCCCCCACAAACCCGATTACCTTTGTCAGGAGGGGCAAGATCCAAGAAAGGCAAGTGTTGGACCTGGTTAATGAAGGCGTGGGCCAGATCAAAGTGGCAGGGTCGCGTGAAATTGAATCTCAAGTGAGGAGATCAAAAAGCACAAGAGGGCTGATTTGCCCACTGCCCGCATACTCTCAACCTAACCTAACAGTGACACGCTCTTCATTCTCCGGTCGACAAAATGCCAAGAATAAAGCCCAGATGCCCAAACGGCGAGAGAGAACCAGAAAGTTAAACCCAAGCTGGGTCCACAGAAAACCAGTCACCACTAAACTCAGGTGCAGAGACACCGAATGCCCAGTAAACACTGTCAATTTAACCCATGCAATCCCAGGCATACAGATGCCAGGTAATGATGTTTAAAAACAACATTACCATCATAGTTACATGTCTCTCATTATCCTGGTCCATGGGAAAACACAAGCCGAGCTTGATCAACTCCGGCTGGGTCATCTCGGGGAGGGTGTTTAATGATGAAAGACCCGAAACACCCCATGATCCGAGGATGCATTACTGATGATGTGTCCCAGTGCACACCCGGTCCATTGAACCAAGTGGTGTCGGACCACGATAATGAAAGGCATGGGCCAGATTCACCTGGCTTCACCACACCAGCCTAAGCCCAATAGCACCTCATACCTCACCACTCAAAACTCTGCAGCCTTACCTATCCCAGTCACATATACATCCACCAGCCCAACACTCAAACCTAATCCTAAAGTCCAAGGGGGCACACACCCCCACAAACCCTCGGCACATCCCAGAGATCATGCCACACCCCCACAAACCCTAGGCACACCCCGACTAACCCTGGCCACTCCCCCACAAACCCGATTACCTTTGTCAGGAGGGGCAAGATCCAAGAAAGGCAAGTGTTGGACCTGGTTAATGAAGGCGTGGGCCAGATCAAAGTGGCAGGGTCGCGTGAAATTGAATCTCAAGTGAGGAGATCAAAAAGCACAAGAGGGCTGATTTGCCCACTGCCCGCATACTCTCAACCTAACCTAACAGTGACACGCTCTTCATTCTCCCGGTCGACAAAATGCCAAGAATAAAGCCCAGATGCCCAAACGGCGAGAGAGAACCAGAAAGTTAAACCCAAGCTGGGTCCACAGAAAACCAGTCACCACTAAACTCAGGTGCAGAGACACCGAATGCCCAGTAAACACTGTCAATTTAACCCATGCAATCCCAGGCATACAGATGCCAGGTAATGATGTTTAAAAACAACATTACCATCATAGTTACATGTCTCTCATTATCCTGGTCCATGGGAAAACACAAGCCGAGCTTGATCAACTCCGGCTGGGTCATCTCGGGGAGGGTGTTTAATGATGAAAGACCCGAAACACCCCATGATCCGAGGATGCATTACTGATGATGTGTCCCAGTGCACACCCGGTCCATTGAACCAAGTGGTGTCGGACCACGATAATGAAAGGCATGGGCCAGATTCACCTGGCTTCACCACACCAGCCTAAGCCCAATAGCACCTCATACCTCACCACTCAAAACTCTGCAGCCTTACCTATCCCAGTCACATATACATCCACCAGCCCAACACTCAAACCTAATCCTAAAGTCCAAGGGGGCACACACCCCCACAAACCCTCGGCACATCCCAGAGATCATGCCACACCCCCACAAACCCTAGGCACACCCCGACTAACCCTGGCCACTCCCCCACAAACCCGATTACCTTTGTCAGGAGGGGCAAGATCCAAGAAAGGCAAGTGTTGGACCTGGTTAATGAAGGCGTGGGCCAGATCAAAGTGGCAGGGTCGCGTGAAATTGAATCTCAAGTGAGGAGATCAAAAAGCACAAGAGGGCTGATTTGCCCACTGCCCGCATACTCTCAACCTAACCTAACAGTGACACGCTCTTCATTCTCCCGGTCGACAAAATGCCAAGAATAAAGCCCAGATGCCCAAACGGCGAGAGAGAACCAGAAAGTTAAACCCAAGCTGGGTCCACAGAAAACCAGTCACCACTAAACTCAGGTGCAGAGACACCGAATGCCCAGTAAACACTGTCAATTTAACCCATGCAATCCCAGGCATACAGATGCCAGGTAATGATGTTTAAAAACAACATTACCATCATAGTTACATGTCTCTCATTATCCTGGTCCATGGGAAAACACAAGCCGAGCTTGATCAACTCCGGCTGGGTCATCTCGGGGAGGGTGTTTAATGATGAAAGACCCGAAACACCCCATGATCCGAGGATGCATTACTGATGATGTGTCCCAGTGCACACCCGGTCCATTGAACCAAGTGGTGTCGGACCACGATAATGAAAGGCATGGGCCAGATTCACCTGGCTTCACCACACCAGCCTAAGCCCAATAGCACCTCATACCTCACCACTCAAAACTCTGCAGCCTTACCTATCCCAGTCACATATACATCCACCAGCCCAACACTCAAACCTAATCCTAAAGTCCAAGGGGGCACACACCCCCACAAACCCTCGGCACATTCCCAGAGATCATGCCACACCCCCACAAACCCTAGGCACACCCGACTAACCCTGGCCACTCCCCCACAAACCCGATTACCTTTGTCAGGAGGGGCAAGATCCAAGAAAGGCAAGTGTTGGACCTGGTTAATGAAGGCGTGGGCCAGATCAAAGTGGCAGGGTCGCGTGAAATTGAATCTCAAGTGAGGAGATCAAAAAGCACAAGAGGGCTGATTTGCCCACTGCCCGCATACTCTCAACCTAACCTAACAGTGACACGCTCTTCATTCTCCCGGTCGACAAAATGCCAAGAATAAAGCCCAGATGCCCAAACGGCGAGAGAGAACCAGAAAGTTAAACCCAAGCTGGGTCCACAGAAAACCAGTCACCACTAAACTCAGGTGCAGAGACACCGAATGCCCAGTAAACACTGTCAATTTAACCCATGCAATCCCAGGCATACAGATGCCAGGTAATGATGTTTAAAAACAACATTACCATCATAGTTACATGTCTCTCATTATCCTGGTCCATGGGAAAACACAAGCCGAGCTTGATCAACTCCGGCTGGGTCATCTCGGGGAGGGTGTTTAATGATGAAAGACCCGAAACACCCCATGATCCGAGGATGCATTACTGATGATGTGTCCCAGTGCACACCCGGTCCATTGAACCAAGTGGTGTCGGACCACGATAATGAAAGGCATGGGCCAGATTCACCTGGCTTCACCACACCAGCCTAAGCCCAATAGCACCTCATACCTCACCACTCAAAACTCTGCAGCCTTACCTATCCCAGTCACATATACATCCACCAGCCCAACACTCAAACCTAATCCTAAAGTCCAAGGGGGCACACACCCCCACAAACCCTCGGCACATCCCAGAGATCATGCCACACCCCCACAAACCCTAGGCACACCCCGACTAACCCTGGCCACTCCCCCACAAACCCGATTACCTTTGTCAGGAGGGGCAAGATCCAAGAAAGGCAAGTGTTGGACCTGGTTAATGAAGGCGTGGGCCAGATCAAAGTGGCAGGGTCGCGTGAAATTGAATCTCAAGTGAGGAGATCAAAAAGCACAAGAGGGCTGATTTGCCCACTGCCCGCATACTCTCAACCTAACCTAACAGTGACACGCTCTTCATTCTCCCGGTCGACAAAATGCCAAGAATAAAGCCCAGATGCCCAAACGGCGAGAGAGAACCAGAAAGTTAAACCCAAGCTGGGTCCACAGAAAACCAGTCACCACTAAACTCAGGTGCAGAGACACCGAATGCCCAGTAAACACTGTCAATTTAACCCATGCAATCCCAGGCATACAGATGCCAGGTAATGATGTTTAAAAACAACATTACCATCATAGTTACATGTCTCTCATTATCCTGGTCCATGGGAAAACACAAGCCGAGCTTGATCAACTCCGGCTGGGTCATCTCGGGGAGGGTGTTTAATGATGAAAGACCCGAAACACCCCATGATCCGAGGATGCATTACTGATGATGTGTCCCAGTGCACACCCGGTCCATTGAACCAAGTGGTGTCGGACCACGATAATGAAAGGCATGGGCCAGATTCACCTGGCTTCACCACACCAGCCTAAGCCCAATAGCACCTCATACCTCACCACTCAAAACTCTGCAGCCTTACCTATCCCAGTCACATATACATCCACCAGCCCAACACTCAAACCTAATCCTAAAGTCCAAGGGGGCACACACCCCCACAAACCCTCGGCACATCCCAGAGATCATGCCACACCCCCACAAACCCTAGGCACACCCCGACTAACCCTGGCCACTCCCCCACAAACCCGATTACCTTTGTCAGGAGGGGCAAGATCCAAGAAAGGCAAGTGTTGGACCTGGTTAATGAAGGCGTGGGCCAGATCAAAGTGGCAGGGTCGCGTGAAATTGAATCTCAAGTGAGGAGATCAAAAAGCACAAGAGGGCTGATTTGCCCACTGCCCGCATACTCTCAACCTAACCTAACAGTGACACGCTCTTCATTCTCCCGGTCGACAAAATGCCAAGAATAAAGCCCAGATGCCCAAACGGCGAGAGAGAACCAGAAAGTTAAACCCAAGCTGGGTCCACAGAAAACCAGTCACCACTAAACTCAGGTGCAGAGACACCGAATGCCCAGTAAACACTGTCAATTTAACCCATGCAATCCCAGGCATACAGATGCCAGGTAATGATGTTTAAAAACAACATTACCATCATAGTTACATGTCTCTCATTATCCTGGTCCATGGGAAAACACAAGCCGAGCTTGATCAACTCCGGCTGGGTCATCTCGGGGAGGGTGTTTAATGATGAAAGACCCGAAACACCCCATGATCCGAGGATGCATTACTGATGATGTGTCCCAGTGCACACCCGGTCCATTGAACCAAGTGGTGTCGGACCACGATAATGAAAGGCATGGGCCAGATTCACCTGGCTTCACCACACCAGCCTAAGCCCAATAGCACCTCATACCTCACCACTCAAAACTCTGCAGCCTTACCTATCCCAGTCACATATACATCCACCAGCCCAACACTCAAACCTAATCCTAAAGTCCAAGGGGGCACACACCCCCACAAACCCTCGGCACATCCCAGAGATCATGCCACACCCCCACAAACCCTAGGCACACCCCGACTAACCCTGGCCACTCCCCCACAAACCCGATTACCTTTGTCAGGAGGGGCAAGATCCAAGAAAGGCAAGTGTTGGACCTGGTTAATGAAGGCGTGGGCCAGATCAAAGTGGCAGGGTCGCGTGAAATTGAATCTCAAGTGAGGAGATCAAAAAGCACAAGAGGGCTGATTTGCCCACTGCCCGCATACTCTCAACCTAACCTAACAGTGACACGCTCTTCATTCTCCCGGTCGACAAAATGCCAAGAATAAAGCCCAGATGCCCAAACGGCGAGAGAGAACCAGAAAGTTAAACCCAAGCTGGGTCCACAGAAAACCAGTCACCACTAAACTCAGGTGCAGAGACACCGAATGCCCAGTAAACACTGTCAATTTAACCCATGCAATCCCAGGCATACAGATGCCAGGTAATGATGTTTAAAAACAACATTACCATCATAGTTACATGTCTCTCATTATCCTGGTCCATGGGAAAACACAAGCCGAGCTTGATCAACTCCGGCTGGGTCATCTCGGGGAGGGTGTTTAATGATGAAAGACCCGAAACACCCCATGATCCGAGGATGCATTACTGATGATGTGTCCCAGTGCACACCCGGTCCATTGAACCAAGTGGTGTCGGACCACGATAATGAAAGGCATGGGCCAGATTCACCTGGCTTCACCACACCAGCCTAAGCCCAATAGCACCTCATACCTCACCACTCAAAACTCTGCAGCCTTACCTATCCCAGTCACATATACATCCACCAGCCCAACACTCAAACCTAATCCTAAAGTCCAAGGGGGCACACACCCCCACAAACCCTCGGCACATCCCAGAGATCATGCCACACCCCCACAAACCCTAGGCACACCCCGACTAACCCTGGCCACTCCCCCACAAACCCGATTACCTTTGTCAGGAGGGGCAAGATCCAAGAAAGGCAAGTGTTGGACCTGGTTAATGAAGGCGTGGGCCAGATCAAAGTGGCAGGGTCGCGTGAAATTGAATCTCAAGTGAGGAGATCAAAAAGCACAAGAGGGCTGATTTGCCCACTGCCCGCATACTCTCAACCTAACCTAACAGTGACACGCTCTTCATTCTCCCGGTCGACAAAATGCCAAGAATAAAGCCCAGATGCCCAAACGGCGAGAGAGAACCAGAAAGTTAAACCCAAGCTGGGTCCACAGAAAACCAGTCACCACTAAACTCAGGTGCAGAGACACCGAATGCCCAGTAAACACTGTCAATTTAACCCATGCAATCCCAGGCATACAGATGCCAGGTAATGATGTTTAAAAACAACATTACCATCATAGTTACATGTCTCTCATTATCCTGGTCCATGGGAAAACACAAGCCGAGCTTGATCAACTCCGGCTGGGTCATCTCGGGGAGGGTGTTTAATGATGAAAGACCCGAAACACCCCATGATCCGAGGATGCATTACTGATGATGTGTCCCAGTGCACACCCGGTCCATTGAACCAAGTGGTGTCGGACCACGATAATGAAAGGCATGGGCCAGATTCACCTGGCTTCACCACACCAGCCTAAGCCCAATAGCACCTCATACCTCACCACTCAAAACTCTGCAGCCTTACCTATCCCAGTCACATATACATCCACCAGCCCAACACTCAAACCTAATCCTAAAGTCCAAGGGGGCACACACCCCCACAAACCCTCGGCACATCCCAGAGATCATGCCACACCCCCACAAACCCTAGGCACACCCCGACTAACCCTGGCCACTCCCCCACAAACCCGATTACCTTTGTCAGGAGGGGCAAGATCCAAGAAAGGCAAGTGTTGGACCTGGTTAATGAAGGCGTGGGCCAGATCAAAGTGGCAGGGTCGCGTGAAATTGAATCTCAAGTGAGGAGATCAAAAAGCACAAGAGGGCTGATTTGCCCACTGCCCGCATACTCTCAACCTAACCTAACAGTGACACGCTCTTCATTCTCCCGGTCGACAAAATGCCAAGAATAAAGCCCAGATGCCCAAACGGCGAGAGAGAACCAGAAAGTTAAACCCAAGCTGGGTCCACAGAAAACCAGTCACCACTAAACTCAGGTGCAGAGACACCGAATGCCCAGTAAACACTGTCAATTTAACCCATGCAATCCCAGGCATACAGATGCCAGGTAATGATGTTTAAAAACAACATTACCATCATAGTTACATGTCTCTCATTATCCTGGTCCATGGGAAAACACAAGCCGAGCTTGATCAACTCCGGCTGGGTCATCTCGGGGAGGGTGTTTAATGATGAAAGACCCGAAACACCCCATGATCCGAGGATGCATTACTGATGATGTGTCCCAGTGCACACCCGGTCCATTGAACCAAGTGGTGTCGGACCACGATAATGAAAGGCATGGGCCAGATTCACCTGGCTTCACCACACCAGCCTAAGCCCAATAGCACCTCATACCTCACCACTCAAAACTCTGCAGCCTTACCTATCCCAGTCACATATACATCCACCAGCCCAACACTCAAACCTAATCCTAAAGTCCAAGGGGGCACACACCCCCACAAACCCTCGGCACATCCCAGAGATCATGCCACACCCCCACAAACCCTAGGCACACCCCGACTAACCCTGGCCACTCCCCCACAAACCCGATTACCTTTGTCAGGAGGGGCAAGATCCAAGAAAGGCAAGTGTTGGACCTGGTTAATGAAGGCGTGGGCCAGATCAAAGTGGCAGGGTCGCGTGAAATTGAATCTCAAGTGAGGAGATCAAAAAGCACAAGAGGGCTGATTTGCCCACTGCCCGCATACTCTCAACCTAACCTAACAGTGACACGCTCTTCATTCTCCCGGTCGACAAAATGCCAAGAATAAAGCCCAGATGCCCAAACGGCGAGAGAGAACCAGAAAGTTAAACCCAAGCTGGGTCCACAGAAAACCAGTCACCACTAAACTCAGGTGCAGAGACACCGAATGCCCAGTAAACACTGTCAATTTAACCCATGCAATCCCAGGCATACAGATGCCAGGTAATGATGTTTAAAAACAACATTACCATCATAGTTACATGTCTCTCATTATCCTGGTCCATGGGAAAACACAAGCCGAGCTTGATCAACTCCGGCTGGGTCATCTCGGGGAGGGTGTTTAATGATGAAAGACCCGAAACACCCCATGATCCGAGGATGCATTACTGATGATGTGTCCCAGTGCACACCCGGTCCATTGAACCAAGTGGTGTCGGACCACGATAATGAAAGGCATGGGCCAGATTCACCTGGCTTCACCACACCAGCCTAAGCCCAATAGCACCTCATACCTCACCACTCAAAACTCTGCAGCCTTACCTATCCCAGTCACATATACATCCACCAGCCCAACACTCAAACCTAATCCTAAAGTCCAAGGGGGCACACACCCCCACAAACCCTCGGCACATCCCAGAGATCATGCCACACCCCCACAAACCCTAGGCACACCCCGACTAACCCTGGCCACTCCCCCACAAACCCGATTACCTTTGTCAGGAGGGGCAAGATCCAAGAAAGGCAAGTGTTGGACCTGGTTAATGAAGGCGTGGGCCAGATCAAAGTGGCAGGGTCGCGTGAAATTGAATCTCAAGTGAGGAGATCAAAAAGCACAAGAGGGCTGATTTGCCCACTGCCCGCATACTCTCAACCTAACCTAACAGTGACACGCTCTTCATTCTCCCGGTCGACAAAATGCCAAGAATAAAGCCCAGATGCCCAAACGGCGAGAGAGAACCAGAAAGTTAAACCCAAGCTGGGTCCACAGAAAACCAGTCACCACTAAACTCAGGTGCAGAGACACCGAATGCCCAGTAAACACTGTCAATTTAACCCATGCAATCCCAGGCATACAGATGCCAGGTAATGATGTTTAAAAACAACATTACCATCATAGTTACATGTCTCTCATTATCCTGGTCCATGGGAAAACACAAGCCGAGCTTGATCAACTCCGGCTGGGTCATCTCGGGGAGGGTGTTTAATGATGAAAGACCCGAAACACCCCATGATCCGAGGATGCATTACTGATGATGTGTCCCAGTGCACACCCGGTCCATTGAACCAAGTGGTGTCGGACCACGATAATGAAAGGCATGGGCCAGATTCACCTGGCTTCACCACACCAGCCTAAGCCCAATAGCACCTCATACCTCACCACTCAAAACTCTGCAGCCTTACCTATCCCAGTCACATATACATCCACCAGCCCAACACTCAAACCTAATCCTAAAGTCCAAGGGGGCACACACCCCCACAAACCCTCGGCACATCCCAGAGATCATGCCACACCCCCACAAACCCTAGGCACACCCCGACTAACCCTGGCCACTCCCCACAAACCCGATTACCTTTGTCAGGAGGGGCAAGATCCAAGAAAGGCAAGTGTTGGACCTGGTTAATGAAGGCGTGGGCCAGATCAAAGTGGCAGGGTCGCGTGAAATTGAATCTCAAGTGAGGAGATCAAAAAGCACAAGAGGGCTGATTTGCCCACTGCCCGCATACTCTCAACCTAACCTAACAGTGACACGCTCTTCATTCTCCCGGTCGACAAAATGCCAAGAATAAAGCCCAGATGCCCAAACGGCGAGAGAGAACCAGAAAGTTAAACCCAAGCTGGGTCCACAGAAAACCAGTCACCACTAAACTCAGGTGCAGAGACACCGAATGCCCAGTAAACACTGTCAATTTAACCCATGCAATCCCAGGCATACAGATGCCAGGTAATGATGTTTAAAAACAACATTACCATCATAGTTACATGTCTCTCATTATCCTGGTCCATGGGAAAACACAAGCCGAGCTTGATCAACTCCGGCTGGGTCATCTCGGGGAGGGTGTTTAATGATGAAAGACCCGAAACACCCCATGATCCGAGGATGCATTACTGATGATGTGTCCCAGTGCACACCCGGTCCATTGAACCAAGTGGTGTCGGACCACGATAATGAAAGGCATGGGCCAGATTCAC
The DNA here is from genome assembly GCF_030028105.1 of Mobula birostris. Taxonomy (NCBI): domain Eukaryota; kingdom Metazoa; phylum Chordata; class Chondrichthyes; order Myliobatiformes; family Myliobatidae; genus Mobula; species Mobula birostris. The sequence continues at coordinate 11,734 of NW_027274980.1, forward strand.
CTGGCTTCACCACACCAGCCTAAGCCCAATAGCACCTCATACCTCACCACTCAAAACTCTGCAGCCTTACCTATCCCAGTCACATATACATCCACCAGCCCAACACTCAAACCTAATCCTAAAGTCCAAGGGGGCACACACCCCCACAAACCCTCGGCACATCCCAGAGATCATGCCACACCCCCACAAACCCTAGGCACACCCCGACTAACCCTGGCCACTCCCCCACAAACCCGATTACCTTTGTCAGGAGGGGCAAGATCCAAGAAAGGCAAGTGTTGGACCTGGTTAATGAAGGCGTGGGCCAGATCAAAGTGGCAGGGTCGCGTGAAATTGAATCTCAAGTGAGGAGATCAAAAAGCACAAGAGGGCTGATTTGCCCACTGCCCGCATACTCTCAACCTAACCCTAACCCTAACCCTAACCCTAACCCTAACCCTAACCCTAACCCTAACCCTAACCCTAACCCTAACCCTAACCCTAACCCTAACCCTAACCCTAACCCTAACCCTAACCCTAACCCTAACCCTAACCCTAACCCTAACCCTAACCCTAACCCTAACCCTAACCCTAACCCTAACCCTAACCCTAACCCTAACCCTAACCCTAACCCTAACCCTAACCCTAACCCTAACCCTAACCCTAACCCTAACCCTAACCCTAACCCTAACCCTAACCCTAACCCTAACCCTAACCCTAACCCTAACCCTAACCCTAACCCTAACCCTAACCCTAACCCTAACCCTAACCCTAACCCTAACCCTAACCCTAACCCTAACCCTAACCCTAACCCTAACCCTAACCCTAATGCAAGATCCAAGAAAGGCAAGTGTTGGACCTGGTTAATGAAGGCGTGGGCCAGATCAAAGTGGCAGGGTCGCGTGAAATTGAATCTCAAGTGAGGAGATCAAAAAGCACAAGAGGGCTGATTTGCCCACTGCCCGCATACTCTCAACCTAACCTAACAGTGACACGCTCTTCATTCTCCCGGCCGACAAAATGCCAAGAATAAAGCCCAGATGCCCAAACGGCGAGAGAGAACCAGAAAGTTAAACCCAAGCTGGGTCCACAGAAAAGCAGTCACCACTAAACTCAGGTGCAGAGACACCGAATGCCCAGTAAACACTGTCAATTTAACCCATGCAATCCCAGGCATACAGATGCCAGGTAATGATGTTTAAAAACAACATTACCATCATAGTTACATGTCTCTCATTATCCTGGTCCATGGGATAATGATGAAAGACCCGAAACACCCCATGATCCGAGGATGCATTACTGATGATGTGTCCCAGTGCACACCCGGTCCATAGAACCAAGTGGTGTCGGACCATGATAATGAAAGGCATGGGCCAGATTCACCTGGCTTGACCACAGGGGCCTATGCGCCACAGCACCTCATACCTCACCACTCCAAACTCTGCAGCCTTACCTATCCCAGTCACACATATACATCCACCAGCCCAACACTCAAACCTAATCCTAAAGTCCAAGGGGGCACACACCCCCACAAACCCTCGGCACATCCCACAGATCATGCCACACCCCCACAAACCCGAGGCACACCCCGACTAACCCTGGCCACTCCCCCACAAACCCGATTACCTTTGTCAGGAGGGGCAAGATCCAAGAAAGGCAAGTGTTGGACCTGGTTAATGAAGGCGTGGGCCAGATCAAAGTGGCAGGGTCGCGTGAAATTGAATCTCAAGTGAGGAGATCAAAAAGCACAAGAGGGCTGATTTGCCCACTGCCCGCATACTCTCAACCTAACCCTAACCCTAACCCTAACCCTAACCCTAACCCTAACCCTAACCCTAACCCTAACCCTAACCCTAACCCTAACCCTAACCCTAACCCTAACCCTAACCCTAACCCTAACCCTAACCCTAACCCTAACCCTAACCCTAACCCTAACCCTAACCCTAACCCTAACCCTAACCCTAACCCTAACCCTAACCCTAACCCAACTCGGGGAGGGTGTTTAATGATGAAAGACCCGAAACACCCGATGATCCGAGGATGCATTACTGATGATGTGTCCCAGTGCACACCCGGTCCATTGAACCAAGTGGTGTCGGACCACGATAATGAAAGGCATGGGCCAGATTCACCTGGCTTCACCACTAAGCCCCATAGAACCTCATACCTCACCACTCAAAACTCTGCAGCCTTACCTATCCCAGTCACACATATACATCCACCAGCCCAACACTCAAACCTAATCCTAAAGTCCAAGGGGGCACAAACCCCCACAAACCCTCGGCACATCCCAGAGATCATGCCACACCCCCACAAACCCTAGGCACACCCCGACTAACCCTGGCCACTCCCCCACAAACCCGATTACCTTTGTCAGGAGGGGCAAGATCCAAGAAAGGCAAGTGTTGGACCTGGTTAATGAAGGCGTGGGCCAGATCAAAGTGGCAGGGTCGCGTGAAATTGAATCTCAAGTGAGGAGATCAAAAAGCACAAGAGGGCTGATTTGCCCACTGCCCGCATACTCTCAACCTAACCTAACAGTGACACGCTCTTCATTCTCCCGGTCGACAAAATGCCAAGAATAAAGCCCAGATGCCCAAACGGCGAGAGAGAACCAGAAAGTTAATCCCAAGCTGGGTCCAGAGAAAACCAGTCACCACTAAACTCAGGTGCAGAGACACCGAATGCCCAGTAAACACTGTCAATTTAACCCATGCAATCCCAGGCATACAGATGCCAGGTAATGATGTTTAAAAACGTCATTACCCTCATAGTTACATGCCTCTCATTATCCTGTTCCATGGGAAAACACAAGCCGAGCTTGATCAACTCCGGCTGGGTCAACTCGGGGAGGGTGTTTAATGATGAAAGACCCGAAACACCCGATGATCCGAGGATGCATTACTGATGATGTGTCCCAGTGCACACCCGGTCCATTGAACCAAGTGGTGTCGGACCACGATAATGAAAGGCATGGGCCAGATTCACCTGGCTTCACCACTAAGCCCCATAGAACCTCATACCTCACCACTCAAAACTCTGCAGCCTTACCTATCCCAGTCACACATATACATCCACCAGCCCAACACTCAAACCTAATCCTAAAGTCCAAGGGGGCACAAACCCCCACAAACCCTCGGCACATCCCAGAGATCATGCCACACCCCCACAAACCCTAGGCACACCCCGACTAACCCTGGCCACTCCCCCACAAACCCGATTACCTTTGTCAGGAGGGGCAAGATCCAAGAAAGGCAAGTGTTGGACCTGGTTAATGAAGGCGTGGGCCAGATCAAAGTGGCAGGGTCGCGTGAAATTGAATCTCAAGTGAGGAGATCAAAAAGCACAAGAGGGCTGATTTGCCCACTGCCCGCATACTCTCAACCTAACCTAACAGTGACACGCTCTTCATTCTCCCGGTCGACAAAATGCCAAGAATAAAGCCCAGATGCCCAAACGGCGAGAGAGAACCAGAAAGTTAATCCCAAGCTGGGTCCAGAGAAAACCAGTCACCACTAAACTCAGGTGCAGAGACACCGAATGCCCAGTAAACACTGTCAATTTAACCCATGCAATCCCAGGCATACAGATGCCAGGTAATGATGTTTAAAAACGTCATTACCCTCATAGTTACATGCCTCTCATTATCCTGTTCCATGGGAAAACACAAGCCGAGCTTGATCAACTCCGGCTGGGTCAACTCGGGGAGGGTGTTTAATGATGAAAGACCCGAAACACCCGATGATCCGAGGATGCATTACTGATGATGTGTCCCAGTGCACACCCGGTCCATTGAACCAAGTGGTGTCGGACCACGATAATGAAAGGCATGGGCCAGATTCACCTGGCTTCACCACTAAGCCCCATAGAACCTCATACCTCACCACTCAAAACTCTGCAGCCTTACCTATCCCAGTCACACATATACATCCACCAGCCCAACACTCAAACCTAATCCTAAAGTCCAAGGGGGCACAAACCCCCACAAACCCTCGGCACATCCCAGAGATCATGCCACACCCCCACAAACCCTAGGCACACCCCGACTAACCCTGGCCACTCCCCCACAAACCCGATTACCTTTGTCAGGAGGGGCAAGATCCAAGAAAGGCAAGTGTTGGACCTGGTTAATGAAGGCGTGGGCCAGATCAAAGTGGCAGGGTCGCGTGAAATTGAATCTCAAGTGAGGAGATCAAAAAGCACAAGAGGGCTGATTTGCCCACTGCCCGCATACTCTCAACCTAACCTAACAGTGACATGCTCTTCATTCTCCCGGTCGACAAAATGCCAAGAACAAAGCCCAGATGCCCAAACGGCAAGAGAGAACCAGAAAGTTAAACCCAAGCTGGGTCCACAGAAAACAAGCCACCACTAAACTCAGGTGCAGAGACACCGAATGCCCAGTAAACACTGTCAATTTAACCCATGCATCCCCAGGCATACAGATGCCAGGTAATGATGTTTAAAAACGTCATTACCCTCATAGTTACATGCCTCTCATTATCCTGGTCCATGGGAAAACACAAGCCGAGCTTGATCAACTCCGGCTGGGTCATCTCGGGGAGGGTGTTTAATGATGAAAGACCCGAAACACCCGATGATCCGAGGATGCATTACTGATGATGTGTCCCAGTGCACACCCGGTCCATTGAACCAAGTGGTGTCGGACCACGATAATGAAAGGCATGGGCCAGATTCACCTGGCTTCACCACTAAGCCCCATAGAACCTCATACCTCACCACTCAAAACTCTGCAGCCTTACCTATCCCAGTCACACATATACATCCACCAGCCCAACACTCAAACCTAATCCTAAAGTCCAAGGGGGCACACACCCCCACAAACCCTCGGCACATCCCAGAGATCATGCCACACCCCCACAAACCCTAGGCACACCCCGACTAACCCTGGCCACTCCCCCACAAACCCGATTACCTTTGTCAGGAGGGGCAAGATCCAAGAAAGGCAAGTGTTGGACCTGGTTAATGAAGGCGTGGGCCAGATCAAAGTGGCAGGGTCGCGTGAAATTGAATCTCAAGTGAGGAGATCAAAAAGCACAAGAGGGCTGATTTGCCCACTGCCCGCATACTCTCAACCTAACCTAACAGTGACACGCTCTTCATTCTCCCGGTCGACAAAATGCCAAGAACAAAGCCCAGATGCCCAAACGGCAAGAGAGAACCAGAAAGTTAAACCCAAGCTGGGTCCACCGAAAACAAGCCACCACTAAACTCAGGTGCAGAGACACCGAATGCCCAGTAAACACTGTCAATTTAACCCATGCATCCCCAGGCATACAGATGCCAGGTAATGATGTTTAAAAACGTCATTACCCTCATAGTTACATGCCTCTCATTATCCTGGTCCATGGGAAAACACAAGCCGAGCTTGATCAACTCCGGCTGGGTCATCTCGGGGAGGGTGTTTAATGATGAAAGACCCGAAACACCCGATGATCCGAGGATGCATTACTGATGATGTGTCCCAGTGCACACCCGGTCCATTGAACCAAGTGGTGTCGGACCACGATAATGAAAGGCATGGGCCAGATTCACCTGGCTTCACCACTAAGCCCCATAGAACCTCATACCTCACCACTCAAAACTCTGCAGCCTTACCTATCCCAGTCACACATATACATCCACCAGCCCAACACTCAAACCTAATCCTAAAGTCCAAGGGGGCACACACCCCCACAAACCCTCGGCACATCCCAGAGATCATGCCACACCCCCACAAACCCTAGGCACACCCCGACTAACCCTGGCCACTCCCCCACAAACCCGATTACCTTTGTCAGGAGGGGCAAGATCCAAGAAAGGCAAGTGTTGGACCTGGTTAATGAAGGCGTGGGCCAGATCAAAGTGGCAGGGTCGCGTGAAATTGAATCTCAAGTGAGGAGATCAAAAAGCACAAGAGGGCTGATTTGCCCACTGCCCGCATACTCTCAACCTAACCCTAACCCTAACCCTAACCCAAACTAAACCTAAAGTCCAAGGGGGCACACACCCCCACAAACCCTCGGCACATCCCGGTGATCATGCCACACCCCCACAAACCCAAGGCACACCCCGACTAACCCTGGCCACACCCCCACAAACCCAATTACCTTTGTCAGGAAGGGCAAGATCCAAGAAAGGCAAGTGTTGGACCTGGTTAATGAAGGCGTGGGCCAGATCAAAGTGGCAGGGTCGCGTGAAATTGAATCTCAAGTGAGGAGATCAAAAAGCACAAGAGGGCTGATTTGCCCACTGCCCGCATACTCTCAACCTAACCCTAACCCTAACCCTAACCCAAACTAAACCTAAAGTCCAAGGGGGCACACACCCCCACAAACCCTCGGCACATCCCGGTGATCATGCCACACCCCCACAAACCCAAGGCACACCCCGACTAACCCTGGCCACACCCCCACAAACCCAATTACCTTTGTCAGGAAGGGCAAGATCCAAGAAAGGCAAGTGTTGGACCTGGTTAATGAAGGCGTGGGCCAGATCAAAGTGGCAGGGTCGCGTGAAATTGAATCTCAAGTGAGGAGATCAAAAAGCACAAGAGGGCTGATTTGCCCACTGCCCGCATACTCTCAACCTAACCCTAACCCTAACCCTAACCCTAACCCTAACCCTCATCTCGGGGAGGGTGTTTAATGATGAAAGACCCGAAACACCCGATGATCCGAGGATGCATTACTGATGATGTGTCCCAGTGCACACCCGGTCCATTGAACCAAGTGGTGTCGGACCACGATAATGAAAGGCATGGGCCAGATTCACCTGGCTTCACCACATGAGCCTAAGCCCAATAGCACCTCATACCTCACCACTCAAAACTCTGCAGCCTTACCTCTCCCAGTCACACATATACATCCACCAGCCCAACACTCAAACCTAATCCTAAAGTCCAAGGGGGCACACACCCCCACAAACCCTCGGCACATCCCAGAGATCATGCCACACCCCCACAAACCCTAGGCACACCCCGACTAACCCTGGCCACTCCCCCACAAACCCGATTACCTTTGTCAGGAGGGGCAAGATCCAAGAAAGGCAAGTGTTGGACCTGGTTAATGAAGGCGTGGGCCAGATCAAAGTGGCAGGGTCGCGTGAAATTGAATCTCAAGTGAGGAGATCAAAAAGCACAAGAGGGCTGATTTGCCCACTGCCCGCATACTCTCAACCTAACCTAACAGTGACACGCTCTTCATTCTCCCGGTCGACAAAATGCCAAGAACAAAGCCCAGATGCCCAAACGGCAAGAGAGAACCAGAAAGTTAAACCCAAGCTGGGTCCACAGAAAACCAGTCACCACTAAACTCAGGTGCAGAGACACCGAATGCCCAGTAAACACTGTCAATTTAACCCATGCAATCCCAGGCATACAGATGCCAGGTAATGATGTTTAAAAACGTTATTACCCTCATAGTTACATGCCTCTCATCATCCTGGTCCATGGGAAAACACAAGCCGAGCTTGATCAACTCCGGCTGGGTCATCTCGGGGAGGGTGTTTAATGATGAAAGACCCGAAACACCCGATGATCCGAGGATGCATTACTGATGATGTGTCCCAGTGCACACCCGGTCCATTGAACCAAGTGGTGTCGGACCACGATAATGAAAGGCATGGGCCAGATTCACCTGGCTTCACCACTAAGCCCCATAGAACCTCATACCTCACCACTCAAAACTCTGCAGCCTTACCTATCCCAGTCACACATATACATCCACCAGCCCAACACTCAAACCTAATCCTAAAGTCCAAGGGGGCACACACCCCCACAAACCCTCGGCACATCCCAGAGATCATGCCACACCCCCACAAACCCTAGGCACACCCCGACTAACCCTGGCCACTCCCCCACAAACCCGATTACCTTTGTCAGGAGGGGCAAGATCCAAGAAAGGCAAGTGTTGGACCTGGTTAATGAAGGCGTGGGCCAGATCAAAGTGGCAGGGTCGCGTGAAATTGAATCTCAAGTGAGGAGATCAAAAAGCACAAGAGGGCTGATTTGCCCACTGCCCGCATACTCTCAACCTAACCTAACAGTGACACGCTCTTCATTCTCCCGGTCGACAAAATGCCAAGAACAAAGCCCAGATGCCCAAACGGCAAGAGAGAACCAGAAAGTTAAACCCAAGCTGGGTCCACAGAAAACCAGTCACCACTAAACTCAGGTGCAGAGACACCGAATGCCCAGTAAACACTGTCAATTTAACCCATGCAATCCCAGGCATACAGATGCCAGGTAATGATGTTTAAAAACGTTATTACCCTCATAGTTACATGCCTCTCATCATCCTGGTCCATGGGAAAACACAAGCCGAGCTTGATCAACTCCGGCTGGGTCATCTCGGGGAGGGTGTTTAATGATGAAAGACCCGAAACACCCGATGATCCGAGGATGCATTACTGATGATGTGTCCCAGTGCACACCCGGTCCATTGAACCAAGTGGTGTCGGACCACGATAATGAAAGGCATGGGCCAGATTCACCTGGCTTCACCACTAAGCCCCATAGAACCTCATACCTCACCACTCAAAACTCTGCAGCCTTACCTATCCCAGTCACACATATACATCCACCAGCCCAACACTCAAACCTAATCCTAAAGTCCAAGGGGGCACACACCCCCACAAACCCTCGGCACATCCCAGAGATCATGCCACACCCCCACAAACCCTAGGCACACCCCGACTAACCCTGGCCACTCCCCCACAAACCCGATTACCTTTGTCAGGAGGGGCAAGATCCAAGAAAGGCAAGTGTTGGACCTGGTTAATGAAGGCGTGGGCCAGATCAAAGTGGCAGGGTCGCGTGAAATTGAATCTCAAGTGAGGAGATCAAAAAGCACAAGAGGGCTGATTTGCCCACTGCCCGCATACTCTCAACCTAACCTAACAGTGACACGCTCTTCATTCTCCCGGTCGACAAAATGCCAAGAACAAAGCCCAGATGCCCAAACGGCAAGAGAGAACCAGAAAGTTAAACCCAAGCTGGGTCCACAGAAAACCAGTCACCACTAAACTCAGGTGCAGAGACACCGAATGCCCAGTAAACACTGTCAATTTAACCCATGCAATCCCAGGCATACAGATGCCAGGTAATGATGTTTAAAAACGTTATTACCCTCATAGTTACATGCCTCTCATCATCCTGGTCCATGGGAAAACACAAGCCGAGCTTGATCAACTCCGGCTGGGTCATCTCGGGGAGGGTGTTTAATGATGAAAGACCCGAAACACCCGATGATCCGAGGATGCATTACTGATGATGTGTCCCAGTGCACACCCGGTCCATTGAACCAAGTGGTGTCGGACCACGATAATGAAAGGCATGGGCCAGATTCACCTGGCTTCACCACTAAGCCCCATAGAACCTCATACCTCACCACTCAAAACTCTGCAGCCTTACCTATCCCAGTCACACATATACATCCACCAGCCCAACACTCAAACCTAATCCTAAAGTCCAAGGGGGCACACACCCCCACAAACCCTCGGCACATCCCAGAGATCATGCCACACCCCCACAAACCCTAGGCACACCCCGACTAACCCTGGCCACTCCCCCACAAACCCGATTACCTTTGTCAGGAGGGGCAAGATCCAAGAAAGGCAAGTGTTGGACCTGGTTAATGAAGGCGTGGGCCAGATCAAAGTGGCAGGGTCGCGTGAAATTGAATCTCAAGTGAGGAGATCAAAAAGCACAAGAGGGCTGATTTGCCCACTGCCCGCATACTCTCAACCTAACCTAACAGTGACACGCTCTTCATTCTCCCGGTCGACAAAATGCCAAGAACAAAGCCCAGATGCCCAAACGGCAAGAGAGAACCAGAAAGTTAAACCCAAGCTGGGTCCACAGAAAACCAGTCACCACTAAACTCAGGTGCAGAGACACCGAATGCCCAGTAAACACTGTCAATTTAACCCATGCAATCCCAGGCATACAGATGCCAGGTAATGATGTTTAAAAACGTTATTACCCTCATAGTTACATGCCTCTCATCATCCTGGTCCATGGGAAAACACAAGCCGAGCTTGATCAACTCCGGCTGGGTCATCTCGGGGAGGGTGTTTAATGATGAAAGACCCGAAACACCCGATGATCCGAGGATGCATTACTGATGATGTGTCCCAGTGCACACCCGGTCCATTGAACCAAGTGGTGTCGGACCACGATAATGAAAGGCATGGGCCAGATTCACCTGGCTTCACCACTAAGCCCCATAGAACCTCATACCTCACCACTCAAAACTCTGCAGCCTTACCTATCCCAGTCACACATATACATCCACCAGCCCAACACTCAAACCTAATCCTAAAGTCCAAGGGGGCACACACCCCCACAAACCCTCGGCACATCCCAGAGATCATGCCACACCCCCACAAACCCTAGGCACACCCCGACTAACCCTGGCCACTCCCCCACAAACCCGATTACCTTTGTCAGGAGGGGCAAGATCCAAGAAAGGCAAGTGTTGGACCTGGTTAATGAAGGCGTGGGCCAGATCAAAGTGGCAGGGTCGCGTGAAATTGAATCTCAAGTGAGGAGATCAAAAAGCACAAGAGGGCTGATTTGCCCACTGCCCGCATACTCTCAACCTAACCTAACAGTGACACGCTCTTCATTCTCCCGGTCGACAAAATGCCAAGAACAAAGCCCAGATGCCCAAACGGCAAGAGAGAACCAGAAAGTTAAACCCAAGCTGGGTCCACAGAAAACCAGTCACCACTAAACTCAGGTGCAGAGACACCGAATGCCCAGTAAACACTGTCAATTTAACCCATGCAATCCCAGGCATACAGATGCCAGGTAATGATGTTTAAAAACGTTATTACCCTCATAGTTACATGCCTCTCATCATCCTGGTCCATGGGAAAACACAAGCCGAGCTTGATCAACTCCGGCTGGGTCATCTCGGGGAGGGTGTTTAATGATGAAAGACCCGAAACACCCGATGATCCGAGGATGCATTACTGATGATGTGTCCCAGTGCACACCCGGTCCATTGAACCAAGTGGTGTCGGACCACGATAATGAAAGGCATGGGCCAGATTCACCTGGCTTCACCACTAAGCCCCATAGAACCTCATACCTCACCACTCAAAACTCTGCAGCCTTACCTATCCCAGTCACACATATACATCCACCAGCCCAACACTCAAACCTAATCCTAAAGTCCAAGGGGGCACACACCCCCACAAACCCTCGGCACATCCCAGAGATCATGCCACACCCCCACAAACCCTAGGCACACCCCGACTAACCCTGGCCACTCCCCCACAAACCCGATTACCTTTGTCAGGAGGGGCAAGATCCAAGAAAGGCAAGTGTTGGACCTGGTTAATGAAGGCGTGGGCCAGATCAAAGTGGCAGGGTCGCGTGAAATTGAATCTCAAGTGAGGAGATCAAAAAGCACAAGAGGGCTGATTTGCCCACTGCCCGCATACTCTCAACCTAACCTAACAGTGACACGCTCTTCATTCTCCCGGTCGACAAAATGCCAAGAACAAAGCCCAGATGCCCAAACGGCAAGAGAGAACCAGAAAGTTAAACCCAAGCTGGGTCCACAGAAAACCAGTCACCACTAAACTCAGGTGCAGAGACACCGAATGCCCAGTAAACACTGTCAATTTAACCCATGCAATCCCAGGCATACAGATGCCAGGTAATGATGTTTAAAAACGTTATTACCCTCATAGTTACATGCCTCTCATCATCCTGGTCCATGGGAAAACACAAGCCGAGCTTGATCAACTCCGGCTGGGTCATCTCGGGGAGGGTGTTTAATGATGAAAGACCCGAAACACCCGATGATCCGAGGATGCATTACTGATGATGTGTCCCAGTGCACACCCGGTCCATTGAACCAAGTGGTGTCGGACCACGATAATGAAAGGCATGGGCCAGATTCACCTGGCTTCACCACTAAGCCCCATAGAACCTCATACCTCACCACTCAAAACTCTGCAGCCTTACCTATCCCAGTCACACATATACATCCACCAGCCCAACACTCAAACCTAATCCTAAAGTCCAAGGGGGCACACACCCCCACAAACCCTCGGCACATCCCAGAGATCATGCCACACCCCCACAAACCCTAGGCACACCCCGACTAACCCTGGCCACTCCCCCACAAACCCGATTACCTTTGTCAGGAGGGGCAAGATCCAAGAAAGGCAAGTGTTGGACCTGGTTAATGAAGGCGTGGGCCAGATCAAAGTGGCAGGGTCGCGTGAAATTGAATCTCAAGTGAGGAGATCAAAAAGCACAAGAGGGCTGATTTGCCCACTGCCCGCATACTCTCAACCTAACCTAACAGTGACACGCTCTTCATTCTCCCGGTCGACAAAATGCCAAGAACAAAGCCCAGATGCCCAAACGGCAAGAGAGAACCAGAAAGTTAAACCCAAGCTGGGTCCACAGAAAACCAGTCACCACTAAACTCAGGTGCAGAGACACCGAATGCCCAGTAAACACTGTCAATTTAACCCATGCAATCCCAGGCATACAGATGCCAGGTAATGATGTTTAAAAACGTTATTACCCTCATAGTTACATGCCTCTCATCATCCTGGTCCATGGGAAAACACAAGCCGAGCTTGATCAACTCCGGCTGGGTCATCTCGGGGAGGGTGTTTAATGATGAAAGACCCGAAACACCCGATGATCCGAGGATGCATTACTGATGATGTGTCCCAGTGCACACCCGGTCCATTGAACCAAGTGGTGTCGGACCACGATAATGAAAGGCATGGGCCAGATTCACCTGGCTTCACCACTAAGCCCCATAGAACCTCATACCTCACCACTCAAAACTCTGCAGCCTTACCTATCCCAGTCACACATATACATCCACCAGCCCAACACTCAAACCTAATCCTAAAGTCCAAGGGGGCACACACCCCCACAAACCCTCGGCACATCCCAGAGATCATGCCACACCCCCACAAACCCTAGGCACACCCCGACTAACCCTGGCCACTCCCCCACAAACCCGATTACCTTTGTCAGGAGGGGCAAGATCCAAGAAAGGCAAGTGTTGGACCTGGTTAATGAAGGCGTGGGCCAGATCAAAGTGGCAGGGTCGCGTGAAATTGAATCTCAAGTGAGGAGATCAAAAAGCACAAGAGGGCTGATTTGCCCACTGCCCGCATACTCTCAACCTAACCTAACAGTGACACGCTCTTCATTCTCCCGGTCGACAAAATGCCAAGAACAAAGCCCAGATGCCCAAACGGCAAGAGAGAACCAGAAAGTTAAACCCAAGCTGGGTCCACAGAAAACCAGTCACCACTAAACTCAGGTGCAGAGACACCGAATGCCCAGTAAACACTGTCAATTTAACCCATGCAATCCCAGGCATACAGATGCCAGGTAATGATGTTTAAAAACGTTATTACCCTCATAGTTACATGCCTCTCATCATCCTGGTCCATGGGAAAACACAAGCCGAGCTTGATCAACTCCGGCTGGGTCATCTCGGGGAGGGTGTTTAATGATGAAAGACCCGAAACACCCGATGATCCGAGGATGCATTACTGATGATGTGTCCCAGTGCACACCCGGTCCATTGAACCAAGTGGTGTCGGACCACGATAATGAAAGGCATGGGCCAGATTCACCTGGCTTCACCACTAAGCCCCATAGAACCTCATACCTCACCACTCAAAACTCTGCAGCCTTACCTATCCCAGTCACACATATACATCCACCAGCCCAACACTCAAACCTAATCCTAAAGTCCAAGGGGGCACACACCCCCACAAACCCTCAGCATTCCCAATGATCATGCCACACCCCCACAAACCCTAGGCACACCCCGACTAACCCTGGCCACACCCCCACAAACCCGATTACCTTTGTCAGGAGGGGCAAGATCCAAGAAAGGCAAGTGTTGGACCTGGTTAATGAAGGCGTGGGCCAGATCAAAGTGGCAGGGTCGCGTGAAATTGAATCTCAAGTGAGGAGATCAAAAAGCACAAGAGGGCTGATTTGCCCACTGCCCGCATACTCTCAACCTAACCTAACAGTGACACGCTCTTCATTCTCCCGGTCGACAAAATGCCAACAAAAAAGCCCAGATGCCCAAAAGGCGAGAGAGAACCAGAAAGTTAAACCCAAGCTGGGTCCACAGAAAACCAGTCACCACTAAACTCAGGTGCAGAGACACCGAATGCCCAGTAAACACTGTCAATTTAACCCATGCAATCCCAGGCATACAGATGCCAGGTAATGATGTTTAAAAACAACATTACCCTCATAGTTACATGCCTCTCATTATCCTGGTCCATGGGAAAACACAAGCCGAGCTTGATCAACTCCGGCTGGGTCAACTCGGGGAGGGTGTTTAATGATGAAAGACCCGAAACACCCCATGATCCGAGGATGCATTACTGATGATGTGTCCCAGTGCACACCCGGTCCATTGAACCAAGTGGTGTCGGACCACGATAATGAAAGGCATGGGCCAGATTCACCTGGCTTCACCACACGAGCCTATGCGCCATAGCACCTCATACCTCACCACTCAAAACTCTGCAGCCTTACCTATCCCAGTCACACATATACATCCACCAGCCCAACACTCAAACCTAATCCTAAAGTCCAAGGGGGCACACACCCCCACAAACCCTCAGCATTCCCAATGATCATGCCACACCCCCACAAACCCTAGGCACACCCCGACTAACCCTGGCCACACCCCCACAAACCCGATTACCTTTGTCAGGAGGGGCAAGATCCAAGAAAGGCAAGTGTTGGACCTGGTTAATGAAGGCGTGGGCCAGATCAAAGTGGCAGGGTCGCGTGAAATTGAATCTCAAGTGAGGAGATCAAAAAGCACAAGAGGGCTGATTTGCCCACTGCCCGCATACTCTCAACCTAACCTAACAGTGACACGCTCTTCATTCTCCCGGTCGACAAAATGCCAACAAAAAAGCCCAGATGCCCAAAAGGCGAGAGAGAACCAGAAAGTTAAACCCAAGCTGGGTCCACAGAAAACCAGTCACCACTAAACTCAGGTGCAGAGACACCGAATGCCCAGTAAACACTGTCAATTTAACCCATGCAATCCCAGGCATACAGATGCCAGGTAATGATGTTTAAAAACAACATTACCCTCATAGTTACATGCCTCTCATTATCCTGGTCCATGGGAAAACACAAGCCGAGCTTGATCAACTCCGGCTGGGTCAACTCGGGGAGGGTGTTTAATGATGAAAGACCCGAAACACCCCATGATCCGAGGATGCATTACTGATGATGTGTCCCAGTGCACACCCGGTCCATTGAACCAAGTGGTGTCGGACCACGATAATGAAAGGCATGGGCCAGATTCACCTGGCTTCACCACACGAGCCTATGCGCCATAGCACCTCATACCTCACCACTCAAAACTCTGCAGCCTTACCTATCCCAGTCACACATATACATCCACCAGCCCAACACTCAAACCTAATCCTAAAGTCCAAGGGGGCACACACCCCCACAAACCCTCAGCATTCCCAATGATCATGCCACACCCCCACAAACCCTAGGCACACCCCGACTAACCCTGGCCACACCCCCACAAACCCGATTACCTTTGTCAGGAGGGGCAAGATCCAAGAAAGGCAAGTGTTGGACCTGGTTAATGAAGGCGTGGGCCAGATCAAAGTGGCAGGGTCGCGTGAAATTGAATCTCAAGTGAGGAGATCAAAAAGCACAAGAGGGCTGATTTGCCCACTGCCCGCATACTCTCAACCTAACCCTAACCCTAACCCTAACCCTAACCCTAACCCTAACCCTAACCCTAACCCTAACCCTAACCCTAACCCTAACCCTAACCCTAACCCTAACCCTAACCCTAACCCTCTCATTATCCTGGTCCATGGGAAAACACAAGCCGAGCTTGATCAACTCCGGCTGGGTCATCTCGGGGAGGGTGTTTAATGATGAAAGACCCGAAACACCCCATGATCCGAGGATGCATTACTGATGATGTGTCCCAGTGCACACCCGGTCCATTGAACCAAGTGGTGTCGGACCACGATAATGAAAGGCATGGGCCAGATTCACCTGGCTTTACCACACGAGCCAATGCGCCACAGCACCTCATACCTCACCACTCCAAACTCTGCAGCCTTACCTATCCCAGTCACACATATACATCCACCAGCCCAACACTCAAACCTAATCCTAAAGTCCAATGGGGCACACACCCCCACAAACCCTCGGCACATCCCAGAGATCATGCCACACCCCCACAAACCCTAGGCACACCCCGACTAACCCTGGCCAATCCCCCACAAACCCGATTACCTTTGTCAGGAGGGGCAAGATCCAAGAAAGGCAAGTGTTGGACCTGGTTAATGAAGGCGTGGGCCAGATCAAAGTGGCAGGGTCGCGTGAAATTGAATCTCAAGTGAGGAGATCAAAAAGCACAAGAGGGCTGATTTGCCCACTGCCCGCATACTCTCAACCTAACCTAACAGTGACACGCTCTTCATTCTCCCGGTCGACAAAATGCCAAGAATAAAGCCCGGATGCCCAAACGGCGAGAGAGAACCAGAAAGTTAATCCCAAGCTGGGTCCACAGAAAACAAGTCACCACTAAACTCAGGTGCAGAGACACCGAATGCCCAGTAAACACTGTCAATTTAACCCATGCATCCCCAGGCATACAGATGCCAGGTAATGATGTTTAAAAACGTCATTACCCTCATAGTTACATGCCTCTCATTATCCTGGTCCATGGGAAAACACAAGCCGAGCTTGATCAACTCCGGCTGGGTCATCTCGGGGAGGGTGTTTAATGATGAAAGACCCGAAACACCCCATGATCCGAGGATGCATTACTGATGATGTGTCCCAGTGCACACCCGGTCCATTGAACCAAGTGGTGTCGGACCACGATAATGAAAGGCATGGGCCAGATTCACCTGGCTTTACCACACGAGCCAATGCGCCACAGCACCTCATACCTCACCACTCCAAACTCTGCAGCCTTACCTATCCCAGTCACACATATACATCCACCAGCCCAACACTCAAACCTAATCCTAAAGTCCAATGGGGCACACACCCCCACAAACCCTCGGCACATCCCAGAGATCATGCCACACCCCCACAAACCCTAGGCACACCCCGACTAACCCTGGCCAATCCCCCACAAACCCGATTACCTTTGTCAGGAGGGGCAAGATCCAAGAAAGGCAAGTGTTGGACCTGGTTAATGAAGGCGTGGGCCAGATCAAAGTGGCAGGGTCGCGTGAAATTGAATCTCAAGTGAGGAGATCAAAAAGCACAAGAGGGCTGATTTGCCCACTGCCCGCATACTCTCAACCTAACCTAACAGTGACACGCTCTTCATTCTCCCGGTCGACAAAATGCCAAGAATAAAGCCCGGATGCCCAAACGGCGAGAGAGAACCAGAAAGTTAATCCCAAGCTGGGTCCACAGAAAACAAGTCACCACTAAACTCAGGTGCAGAGACACCGAATGCCCAGTAAACACTGTCAATTTAACCCATGCATCCCCAGGCATACAGATGCCAGGTAATGATGTTTAAAAACGTCATTACCCTCATAGTTACATGCCTCTCATTATCCTGGTCCATGGGAAAACACAAGCCGAGCTTGATCAACTCCGGCTGGGTCATCTCGGGGAGGGTGTTTAATGATGAAAGACCCGAAACACCCCATGATCCGAGGATGCATTACTGATGATGTGTCCCAGTGCACACCCGGTCCATTGAACCAAGTGGTGTCGGACCACGATAATGAAAGGCATGGGCCAGATTCACCTGGCTTTACCACACGAGCCAATGCGCCACAGCACCTCATACCTCACCACTCCAAACTCTGCAGCCTTACCTATCCCAGTCACACATATACATCCACCAGCCCAACACTCAAACCTAATCCTAAAGTCCAATGGGGCACACACCCCCACAAACCCTCGGCACATCCCAGAGATCATGCCACACCCCCACAAACCCTAGGCACACCCCGACTAACCCTGGCCAATCCCCCACAAACCCGATTACCTTTGTCAGGAGGGGCAAGATCCAAGAAAGGCAAGTGTTGGACCTGGTTAATGAAGGCGTGGGCCAGATCAAAGTGGCAGGGTCGCGTGAAATTGAATCTCAAGTGAGGAGATCAAAAAGCACAAGAGGGCTGATTTGCCCACTGCCCGCATACTCTCAACCTAACCTAACAGTGACACGCTCTTCATTCTCCCGGTCGACAAAATGCCAAGAATAAAGCCCGGATGCCCAAACGGCGAGAGAGAACCAGAAAGTTAATCCCAAGCTGGGTCCACAGAAAACAAGTCACCACTAAACTCAGGTGCAGAGACACCGAATGCCCAGTAAACACTGTCAATTTAACCCATGCATCCCCAGGCATACAGATGCCAGGTAATGATGTTTAAAAACGTCATTACCCTCATAGTTACATGCCTCTCATTATCCTGGTCCATGGGAAAACACAAGCCGAGCTTGATCAACTCCGGCTGGGTCATCTCGGGGAGGGTGTTTAATGATGAAAGACCCGAAACACCCGATGATCCGAGGATGCATTACTGATGATGTGTCCCAGTGCACACCCGGTCCATTGAACCAAGTGGTGTCGGACCACGATAATGAAAGGCATGGGCCAGATTCACCTGGCTTCACCACTAAGCCCCATAGAACCTCATACCTCACCACTCAAAACTCTGCAGCCTTACCTATCCCAGTCACACATATACATCCACCAGCCCAACACTCAAACCTAATCCTAAAGTCCAAGGGGGCACACACCCCCACAAACCCTCGGCACATCCCAGAGATCATGCCACACCCCCACAAACCCTAGGCACACCCCGACTAACCCTGGCCACTCCCCCACAAACCCGATTACCTTTGTCAGGAGGGGCAAGATCCAAGAAAGGCAAGTGTTGGACCTGGTTAATGAAGGCGTGGGCCAGATCAAAGTGGCAGGGTCGCGTGAAATTGAATCTCAAGTGAGGAGATCAAAAAGCACAAGAGGGCTGATTTGCCCACTGCCCGCATACTCTCAACCTAACCTAACAGTGACACGCTCTTCATTCTCCCGGTCGACAAAATGCCAAGAACAAAGCCCAGATGCCCAAACGGCAAGAGAGAACCAGAAAGTTAAACCCAAGCTGGGTCCACCGAAAACAAGCCACCACTAAACTCAGGTGCAGAGACACCGAATGCCCAGTAAACACTGTCAATTTAACCCATGCATCCCCAGGCATACAGATGCCAGGTAATGATGTTTAAAAACGTCATTACCCTCATAGTTACATGCCTCTCATTATCCTGGTCCATGGGAAAACACAAGCCGAGCTTGATCAACTCCGGCTGGGTCATCTCGGGGAGGGTGTTTAATGATGAAAGACCCGAAACACCCGATGATCCGAGGATGCATTACTGATGATGTGTCCCAGTGCACACCCGGTCCATTGAACCAAGTGGTGTCGGACCACGATAATGAAAGGCATGGGCCAGATTCACCTGGCTTCACCACTAAGCCCCATAGAACCTCATACCTCACCACTCAAAACTCTGCAGCCTTACCTATCCCAGTCACACATATACATCCACCAGCCCAACACTCAAACCTAATCCTAAAGTCCAAGGGGGCACACACCCCCACAAACCCTCGGCACATCCCAGAGATCATGCCACACCCCCACAAACCCTAGGCACACCCCGACTAACCCTGGCCACTCCCCCACAAACCCGATTACCTTTGTCAGGAGGGGCAAGATCCAAGAAAGGCAAGTGTTGGACCTGGTTAATGAAGGCGTGGGCCAGATCAAAGTGGCAGGGTCGCGTGAAATTGAATCTCAAGTGAGGAGATCAAAAAGCACAAGAGGGCTGATTTGCCCACTGCCCGCATACTCTCAACCTAACCTAACAGTGACACGCTCTTCATTCTCCCGGTCGACAAAATGCCAAGAACAAAGCCCAGATGCCCAAACGGCAAGAGAGAACCAGAAAGTTAAACCCAAGCTGGGTCCACCGAAAACAAGCCACCACTAAACTCAGGTGCAGAGACACCGAATGCCCAGTAAACACTGTCAATTTAACCCTTGCATCCCCAGGCATACAGATGCCAGGTAATGATGTTTTAAAAACGTCATTACCCTCATAGTTACATGCCTCTCATTATCCTGGTCCATGGGAAAACACAAGCCGAGCTTGATCAACTCCGGCTGGGTCATCTCGGGGAGGGTGTTTAATGATGAAAGACCCGAAACACCCGATGATCCGAGGATGCATTACTGATGATGTGTCCCAGTGCACACCCGGTCCATTGAACCAAGTGGTGTCGGACCACGATAATGAAAGGCATGGGCCAGATTCACCTGGCTTCACCACTAAGCCCCATAGAACCTCATACCTCACCACTCAAAAACTCTGCAGCCTTACTATCCCAGTCACACATATACATCCACCAGCCCAACACTCAAACCTAATCCTAAAGTCCAAGGGGGCACACACCCCCACAAAACCCTCGGCACATCCCAGAGATCATGCCACACCCCCACAAACCCTAGGCACACCCCGACTAACCCTGGCCACTCCCCCACAAACCCGATTACCTTTGTCAGAGGGGCAAGATCCAAGAAAGGCAAGTGTTGGACCTGGTTAATGAAGGCGTGGGCCAGATCAAAGTGGCAGGGTCGCGTGAAATTGAATCTCAAGTGAGGAGATCAAAAAGCACAAGAGGGCTGATTTGCCCACTGCCCGCATACTCTCAACCTAACCTAACAGTGACACGCTCTTCATTCTCCCGGTCGACAAAATGCCAAGAACAAAGCCCAGATGCCCAAACGGCAAGAGAGAACCAGAAAGTTAAACCCAAGCTGGGTCCACCGAAAACAAGCCACCACTAAACTCAGGTGCAGAGACACCGAATGCCCAGTAAACACTGTCAATTTAACCCATGCATCCCCAGGCATACAGATGCCAGGTAATGATGTTTAAAAACGTCATTACCCTCATAGTTACATGCCTCTCATTATCCTGGTCCATGGGAAAACACAAGCCGAGCTTGATCAACTCCGGCTGGGTCATCTCGGGGAGGGTGTTTAATGATGAAAGACCCGAAACACCCGATGATCCGAGGATGCATTACTGATGATGTGTCCCAGTGCACACCCGGTCCATTGAACCAAGTGGTGTCGGACCACGATAATGAAAGGCATGGGCCAGATTCACCTGGCTTCACCACTAAGCCCCATAGAACCTCATACCTCACCACTCAAAACTCTGCAGCCTTACCTATCCCAGTCACACATATACATCCACCAGCCCAACACTCAAACCTAATCCTAAAGTCCAAGGGGGCACACACCCCCACAAACCCTCGGCACATCCCAGAGATCATGCCACACCCCCACAAACCCTAGGCACACCCCGACTAACCCTGGCCACTCCCCCACAAACCCGATTACCTTTGTCAGGAGGGGCAAGATCCAAGAAAGGCAAGTGTTGGACCTGGTTAATGAAGGCGTGGGCCAGATCAAAGTGGCAGGGTCGCGTGAAATTGAATCTCAAGTGAGGAGATCAAAAAGCACAAGAGGGCTGATTTGCCCACTGCCCGCATACTCTCAACCTAACCTAACAGTGACACGCTCTTCATTCTCCCGGTCGACAAAATGCCAAGAACAAAGCCCAGATGCCCAAACGGCAAGAGAGAACCAGAAAGTTAAACCCAAGCTGGGTCCACCGAAAACAAGCCACCACTAAACTCAGGTGCAGAGACACCGAATGCCCAGTAAACACTGTCAATTTAACCCATGCATCCCCAGGCATACAGATGCCAGGTAATGATGTTTAAAAACGTCATTACCCTCATAGTTACATGCCTCTCATTATCCTGGTCCATGGGAAAACACAAGCCGAGCTTGATCAACTCCGGCTGGGTCATCTCGGGGAGGGTGTTTAATGATGAAAGACCCGAAACACCCGATGATCCGAGGATGCATTACTGATGATGTGTCCCAGTGCACACCCGGTCCATTGAACCAAGTGGTGTCGGACCACGATAATGAAAGGCATGGGCCAGATTCACCTGGCTTCACCACTAAGCCCCATAGAACCTCATACCTCACCACTCAAAACTCTGCAGCCTTACCTATCCCAGTCACACATATACATCCACCAGCCCAACACTCAAACCTAATCCTAAAGTCCAAGGGGGCACACACCCCCACAAACCCTCGGCACATCCCAGAGATCATGCCACACCCCCACAAACCCTAGGCACACCCCGACTAACCCTGGCCACTCCCCCACAAACCCGATTACCTTTGTCAGGAGGGGCAAGATCCAAGAAAGGCAAGTGTTGGACCTGGTTAATGAAGGCGTGGGCCAGATCAAAGTGGCAGGGTCGCGTGAAATTGAATCTCAAGTGAGGAGATCAAAAAGCACAAGAGGGCTGATTTGCCCACTGCCCGCATACTCTCAACCTAACCTAACAGTGACACGCTCTTCATTCTCCCGGTCGACAAAATGCCAAGAACAAAGCCCAGATGCCCAAACGGCAAGAGAGAACCAGAAAGTTAAACCCAAGCTGGGTCCACCGAAAACAAGCCACCACTAAACTCAGGTGCAGAGACACCGAATGCCCAGTAAACACTGTCAATTTAACCCATGCATCCCCAGGCATACAGATGCCAGGTAATGATGTTTAAAAACGTCATTACCCTCATAGTTACATGCCTCTCATTATCCTGGTCCATGGGAAAACACAAGCCGAGCTTGATCAACTCCGGCTGGGTCATCTCGGGGAGGGTGTTTAATGATGAAAGACCCGAAACACCCGATGATCCGAGGATGCATTACTGATGATGTGTCCCAGTGCACACCCGGTCCATTGAACCAAGTGGTGTCGGACCACGATAATGAAAGGCATGGGCCAGATTCACCTGGCTTCACCACTAAGCCCCATAGAACCTCATACCTCACCACTCAAAACTCTGCAGCCTTACCTATCCCAGTCACACATATACATCCACCAGCCCAACACTCAAACCTAATCCTAAAGTCCAAGGGGGCACACACCCCCACAAACCCTCGGCACATCCCAGAGATCATGCCACACCCCCACAAACCCTAGGCACACCCCGACTAACCCTGGCCACTCCCCCACAAACCCGATTACCTTTGTCAGGAGGGGCAAGATCCAAGAAAGGCAAGTGTTGGACCTGGTTAATGAAGGCGTGGGCCAGATCAAAGTGGCAGGGTCGCGTGAAATTGAATCTCAAGTGAGGAGATCAAAAAGCACAAGAGGGCTGATTTGCCCACTGCCCGCATACTCTCAACCTAACCTAACAGTGACACGCTCTTCATTCTCCCGGTCGACAAAATGCCAAGAACAAAGCCCAGATGCCCAAACGGCAAGAGAGAACCAGAAAGTTAAACCCAAGCTGGGTCCACCGAAAACAAGCCACCACTAAACTCAGGTGCAGAGACACCGAATGCCCAGTAAACACTGTCAATTTAACCCATGCATCCCCAGGCATACAGATGCCAGGTAATGATGTTTAAAAACGTCATTACCCTCATAGTTACATGCCTCTCATTATCCTGGTCCATGGGAAAACACAAGCCGAGCTTGATCAACTCCGGCTGGGTCATCTCGGGGAGGGTGTTTAATGATGAAAGACCCGAAACACCCGATGATCCGAGGATGCATTACTGATGATGTGTCCCAGTGCACACCCGGTCCATTGAACCAAGTGGTGTCGGACCACGATAATGAAAGGCATGGGCCAGATTCACCTGGCTTCACCACTAAGCCCCATAGAACCTCATACCTCACCACTCAAAACTCTGCAGCCTTACCTATCCCAGTCACACATATACATCCACCAGCCCAACACTCAAACCTAATCCTAAAGTCCAAGGGGGCACACACCCCCACAAACCCTCGGCACATCCCAGAGATCATGCCACACCCCCACAAACCCTAGGCACACCCCGACTAACCCTGGCCACTCCCCCACAAACCCGATTACCTTTGTCAGGAGGGGCAAGATCCAAGAAAGGCAAGTGTTGGACCTGGTTAATGAAGGCGTGGGCCAGATCAAAGTGGCAGGGTCGCGTGAAATTGAATCTCAAGTGAGGAGATCAAAAAGCACAAGAGGGCTGATTTGCCCACTGCCCGCATACTCTCAACCTAACCTAACAGTGACACGCTCTTCATTCTCCCGGTCGACAAAATGCCAAGAACAAAGCCCAGATGCCCAAACGGCAAGAGAGAACCAGAAAGTTAAACCCAAGCTGGGTCCACCGAAAACAAGCCACCACTAAACTCAGGTGCAGAGACACCGAATGCCCAGTAAACACTGTCAATTTAACCCATGCATCCCCAGGCATACAGATGCCAGGTAATGATGTTTAAAAACGTCATTACCCTCATAGTTACATGCCTCTCATTATCCTGGTCCATGGGAAAACACAAGCCGAGCTTGATCAACTCCGGCTGGGTCATCTCGGGGAGGGTGTTTAATGATGAAAGACCCGAAACACCCGATGATCCGAGGATGCATTACTGATGATGTGTCCCAGTGCACACCCGGTCCATTGAACCAAGTGGTGTCGGACCACGATAATGAAAGGCATGGGCCAGATTCACCTGGCTTCACCACTAAGCCCCATAGAACCTCATACCTCACCACTCAAAACTCTGCAGCCTTACCTATCCCAGTCACACATATACATCCACCAGCCCAACACTCAAACCTAATCCTAAAGTCCAAGGGGGCACACACCCCCACAAACCCTCGGCACATCCCAGAGATCATGCCACACCCCCACAAACCCTAGGCACACCCCGACTAACCCTGGCCACTCCCCCACAAACCCGATTACCTTTGTCAGGAGGGGCAAGATCCAAGAAAGGCAAGTGTTGGACCTGGTTAATGAAGGCGTGGGCCAGATCAAAGTGGCAGGGTCGCGTGAAATTGAATCTCAAGTGAGGAGATCAAAAAGCACAAGAGGGCTGATTTGCCCACTGCCCGCATACTCTCAACCTAACCTAACAGTGACACGCTCTTCATTCTCCCGGTCGACAAAATGCCAAGAACAAAGCCCAGATGCCCAAACGGCAAGAGAGAACCAGAAAGTTAAACCCAAGCTGGGTCCACCGAAAACAAGCCACCACTAAACTCAGGTGCAGAGACACCGAATGCCCAGTAAACACTGTCAATTTAACCCATGCATCCCCAGGCATACAGATGCCAGGTAATGATGTTTAAAAACGTCATTACCCTCATAGTTACATGCCTCTCATTATCCTGGTCCATGGGAAAACACAAGCCGAGCTTGATCAACTCCGGCTGGGTCATCTCGGGGAGGGTGTTTAATGATGAAAGACCCGAAACACCCGATGATCCGAGGATGCATTACTGATGATGTGTCCCAGTGCACACCCGGTCCATTGAACCAAGTGGTGTCGGACCACGATAATGAAAGGCATGGGCCAGATTCACCTGGCTTCACCACTAAGCCCCATAGAACCTCATACCTCACCACTCAAAACTCTGCAGCCTTACCTATCCCAGTCACACATATACATCCACCAGCCCAACACTCAAACCTAATCCTAAAGTCCAAGGGGGCACACACCCCCACAAACCCTCGGCACATCCCAGAGATCATGCCACACCCCCACAAACCCTAGGCACACCCCGACTAACCCTGGCCACTCCCCCACAAACCCGATTACCTTTGTCAGGAGGGGCAAGATCCAAGAAAGGCAAGTGTTGGACCTGGTTAATGAAGGCGTGGGCCAGATCAAAGTGGCAGGGTCGCGTGAAATTGAATCTCAAGTGAGGAGATCAAAAAGCACAAGAGGGCTGATTTGCCCACTGCCCGCATACTCTCAACCTAACCTAACAGTGACACGCTCTTCATTCTCCCGGTCGACAAAATGCCAAGAACAAAGCCCAGATGCCCAAACGGCAAGAGAGAACCAGAAAGTTAAACCCAAGCTGGGTCCACCGAAAACAAGCCACCACTAAACTCAGGTGCAGAGACACCGAATGCCCAGTAAACACTGTCAATTTAACCCATGCATCCCCAGGCATACAGATGCCAGGTAATGATGTTTAAAAACGTCATTACCCTCATAGTTACATGCCTCTCATTATCCTGGTCCATGGGAAAACACAAGCCGAGCTTGATCAACTCCGGCTGGGTCATCTCGGGGAGGGTGTTTAATGATGAAAGACCCGAAACACCCGATGATCCGAGGATGCATTACTGATGATGTGTCCCAGTGCACACCCGGTCCATTGAACCAAGTGGTGTCGGACCACGATAATGAAAGGCATGGGCCAGATTCACCTGGCTTCACCACTAAGCCCCATAGAACCTCATACCTCACCACTCAAAACTCTGCAGCCTTACCTATCCCAGTCACACATATACATCCACCAGCCCAACACTCAAACCTAATCCTAAAGTCCAAGGGGGCACACACCCCCACAAACCCTCGGCACATCCCAGAGATCATGCCACACCCCCACAAACCCTAGGCACACCCCGACTAACCCTGGCCACTCCCCCACAAACCCGATTACCTTTGTCAGGAGGGGCAAGATCCAAGAAAGGCAAGTGTTGGACCTGGTTAATGAAGGCGTGGGCCAGATCAAAGTGGCAGGGTCGCGTGAAATTGAATCTCAAGTGAGGAGATCAAAAAGCACAAGAGGGCTGATTTGCCCACTGCCCGCATACTCTCAACCTAACCTAACAGTGACACGCTCTTCATTCTCCCGGTCGACAAAATGCCAAGAACAAAGCCCAGATGCCCAAACGGCAAGAGAGAACCAGAAAGTTAAACCCAAGCTGGGTCCACCGAAAACAAGCCACCACTAAACTCAGGTGCAGAGACACCGAATGCCCAGTAAACACTGTCAATTTAACCCATGCATCCCCAGGCATACAGATGCCAGGTAATGATGTTTAAAAACGTCATTACCCTCATAGTTACATGCCTCTCATTATCCTGGTCCATGGGAAAACACAAGCCGAGCTTGATCAACTCCGGCTGGGTCATCTCGGGGAGGGTGTTTAATGATGAAAGACCCGAAACACCCGATGATCCGAGGATGCATTACTGATGATGTGTCCCAGTGCACACCCGGTCCATTGAACCAAGTGGTGTCGGACCACGATAATGAAAGGCATGGGCCAGATTCACCTGGCTTCACCACTAAGCCCCATAGAACCTCATACCTCACCACTCAAAACTCTGCAGCCTTACCTATCCCAGTCACACATATACATCCACCAGCCCAACACTCAAACCTAATCCTAAAGTCCAAGGGGGCACACACCCCCACAAACCCTCGGCACATCCCAGAGATCATGCCACACCCCCACAAACCCTAGGCACACCCCGACTAACCCTGGCCACTCCCCCACAAACCCGATTACCTTTGTCAGGAGGGGCAAGATCCAAGAAAGGCAAGTGTTGGACCTGGTTAATGAAGGCGTGGGCCAGATCAAAGTGGCAGGGTCGCGTGAAATTGAATCTCAAGTGAGGAGATCAAAAAGCACAAGAGGGCTGATTTGCCCACTGCCCGCATACTCTCAACCTAACCCTAACCCTAACCCTAACCCTAACCCTAACCCTAACCCTAACCCTAACCCTAACCCTAACCCTAACCCTAACCCTAACCCTCATAGTTACATGCCTCTCATTATCCTGGTCCATGGGAAAACACAAGCCGAGCTTGATCAACTCCGGCTGGGTCATCTCGGGGAGGGTGTTTAATGATGAAAGACCCGAAACACCCCATGATCCGAGGATGCATTACTGATGATGTGTCCCAGTGCACACCCGGTCCATTGAACCAAGTGGTGTCGGACCACGATAATGAAAGGCATGGGCCAGATTCACCTGGCTTTACCACACGAGCCAATGCGCCACAGCACCTCATACCTCACCACTCCAAACTCTGCAGCCTTACCTATCCCAGTCACACATATACATCCACCAGCCCAACACTCAAACCTAATCCTAAAGTCCAATGGGGCACACACCCCCACAAACCCTCGGCACATCCCAGAGATCATGCCACACCCCCACAAACCCTAGGCACACCCCGACTAACCCTGGCCAATCCCCCACAAACCCGATTACCTTTGTCAGGAGGGGCAAGATCCAAGAAAGGCAAGTGTTGGACCTGGTTAATGAAGGCGTGGGCCAGATCAAAGTGGCAGGGTCGCGTGAAATTGAATCTCAAGTGAGGAGATCAAAAAGCACAAGAGGGCTGATTTGCCCACTGCCCGCATACTCTCAACCTAACCTAACAGTGACACGCTCTTCATTCTCCCGGTCGACAAAATGCCAAGAATAAAGCCCGGATGCCCAAACGGCGAGAGAGAACCAGAAAGTTAATCCCAAGCTGGGTCCACAGAAAACAAGTCACCACTAAACTCAGGTGCAGAGACACCGAATGCCCAGTAAACACTGTCAATTTAACCCATGCATCCCCAGGCATACAGATGCCAGGTAATGATGTTTAAAAACGTCATTACCCTCATAGTTACATGCCTCTCATTATCCTGGTCCATGGGAAAACACAAGCCGAGCTTGATCAACTCCGGCTGGGTCATCTCGGGGAGGGTGTTTAATGATGAAAGACCCGAAACACCCCATGATCCGAGGATGCATTACTGATGATGTGTCCCAGTGCACACCCGGTCCATTGAACCAAGTGGTGTCGGACCACGATAATGAAAGGCATGGGCCAGATTCACCTGGCTTTACCACACGAGCCAATGCGCCACAGCACCTCATACCTCACCACTCCAAACTCTGCAGCCTTACCTATCCCAGTCACACATATACATCCACCAGCCCAACACTCAAACCTAATCCTAAAGTCCAATGGGGCACACACCCCCACAAACCCTCGGCACATCCCAGAGATCATGCCACACCCCCACAAACCCTAGGCACACCCCGACTAACCCTGGCCAATCCCCCACAAACCCGATTACCTTTGTCAGGAGGGGCAAGATCCAAGAAAGGCAAGTGTTGGACCTGGTTAATGAAGGCGTGGGCCAGATCAAAGTGGCAGGGTCGCGTGAAATTGAATCTCAAGTGAGGAGATCAAAAAGCACAAGAGGGCTGATTTGCCCACTGCCCGCATACTCTCAACCTAACCTAACAGTGACACGCTCTTCATTCTCCCGGTCGACAAAATGCCAAGAATAAAGCCCGGATGCCCAAACGGCGAGAGAGAACCAGAAAGTTAATCCCAAGCTGGGTCCACAGAAAACAAGTCACCACTAAACTCAGGTGCAGAGACACCGAATGCCCAGTAAACACTGTCAATTTAACCCATGCATCCCCAGGCATACAGATGCCAGGTAATGATGTTTAAAAACGTCATTACCCTCATAGTTACATGCCTCTCATTATCCTGGTCCATGGGAAAACACAAGCCGAGCTTGATCAACTCCGGCTGGGTCATCTCGGGGAGGGTGTTTAATGATGAAAGACCCGAAACACCCCATGATCCGAGGATGCATTACTGATGATGTGTCCCAGTGCACACCCGGTCCATTGAACCAAGTGGTGTCGGACCACGATAATGAAAGGCATGGGCCAGATTCACCTGGCTTTACCACACGAGCCAATGCGCCACAGCACCTCATACCTCACCACTCCAAACTCTGCAGCCTTACCTATCCCAGTCACACATATACATCCACCAGCCCAACACTCAAACCTAATCCTAAAGTCCAATGGGGCACACACCCCCACAAACCCTCGGCACATCCCAGAGATCATGCCACACCCCCACAAACCCTAGGCACACCCCGACTAACCCTGGCCAATCCCCCACAAACCCGATTACCTTTGTCAGGAGGGGCAAGATCCAAGAAAGGCAAGTGTTGGACCTGGTTAATGAAGGCGTGGGCCAGATCAAAGTGGCAGGGTCGCGTGAAATTGAATCTCAAGTGAGGAGATCAAAAAGCACAAGAGGGCTGATTTGCCCACTGCCCGCATACTCTCAACCTAACCTAACAGTGACACGCTCTTCATTCTCCCGGTCGACAAAATGCCAAGAATAAAGCCCGGATGCCCAAACGGCGAGAGAGAACCAGAAAGTTAATCCCAAGCTGGGTCCACAGAAAACAAGTCACCACTAAACTCAGGTGCAGAGACACCGAATGCCCAGTAAACACTGTCAATTTAACCCATGCATCCCCAGGCATACAGATGCCAGGTAATGATGTTTAAAAACGTCATTACCCTCATAGTTACATGCCTCTCATTATCCTGGTCCATGGGAAAACACAAGCCGAGCTTGATCAACTCCGGCTGGGTCATCTCGGGGAGGGTGTTTAATGATGAAAGACCCGAAACACCCCATGATCCGAGGATGCATTACTGATGATGTGTCCCAGTGCACACCCGGTCCATTGAACCAAGTGGTGTCGGACCACGATAATGAAAGGCATGGGCCAGATTCACCTGGCTTCACCACATGAGCCTATGCGCCACAGCACCTCATACCTCACCACTCCAAACTCTGCAGCCTTACCTATCCCAGTCACACAGATACATCCACCAGCCCAACACTCAAACCTAATCCTAAAGTCCAAGGGGGCACACACCCCCACAAACCCTCGGCACATCCCAGAGATCATGCCACACCCCCACAAACCCTAGGCACACCCCGACTAACCCTGGCCACTCCCCCACAAACCCGATTACCTTTGTCAGCAGGGGCAAGATCCAAGAAAGGCAAGTGTTGGACCTGGTTAATGAAGGCGTGGGCCAGATCAAAGTGGCAGGGTCGCGTGAAATTGAATCTCAAGTGAGGAGATCAAAAAGCACAAGAGGGCTGATTTGCCCACTGCCCGCATACTCTCAACCTAACCCTAAAGACCCGAAACACCCCATGATCCGAGGATGCATTACTGATGATGTGTCCCAGTGCACACCCGGTCCATTGAACCAAGTGGTGTCGGACCACGATAATGAAAGGCATGGGCCAGATTCACCTGGCTTCACCAGATGAGCCTATGCGCCACAGCACCTCATACCTCACCACTCCAAACTCTGCAGCCTTACCTATCCCAGTCACACATATACATCCACCAGCCCAACACTCAAACCTAATCCTAAAGTCCAAGGGGGCACACACCCCCACAAACCCTCGGCACATCCCACAGATCATGCCACACCCCCACAAACCCTAGGCACACCCCGACTAACCCTGGCCACTCCCCCACAAACCCGATTACCTTTGTCAGGAGGGGCAAGATCCAAGAAAGGCAAGTGTTGGACCTGGTTAATGAAGGCGTGGGCCAGATCAAAGTGGCAGGGTCGCGTGAAATTGAATCTCAAGTGAGGAGATCAAAAAGCACAAGAGGGCTGATTTGCCCACTGCCCGCATACTCTCAACCTAACCTAACAGTGACACGCTCTTCATTCTCCCGGTCGACAAAATGCCAAGAATAAAGCCCGGATGCCCAAACGGCGAGAGAGAACCAGAAAGTTAAACCCAAGCTGGGTCCACAGAAAACCAGTCACCACTAAACTCAGGTGCAGAGACACCGAATGCCCAGTAAACACTGTCAATTTAACCCATGCATCCCCAGGCATACAGATGCCAGGTAATGATGTTTAAAAACGTCATTACCCTCATAGTTACATGCCTCTCATTATCCTGGTCCATGGGAAAACACAAGCCGAGCTTGATCAACTCCGGCTGGGTCAACTCGGGGAGGGTGTTTAATGATGAAAGACCCGAAACACCCCATGATCCGAGGATGCATTACTGATGATGTGTCCCAGTGCACACCCGGTCCATTGAACCAAGTGGTGTCGGACCACGATAATGAAAGGCATGGGCCAGATTCACCTGGCTTCACCAGATGAGCCTATGCGCCACAGCACCTCATACCTCACCACTCCAAACTCTGCAGCCTTACCTATCCCAGTCACACATATACATCCACCAGCCCAACACTCAAACCTAATCCTAAAGTCCAAGGGGGCACACACCCCCACAAACCCTCGGCACATCCCACAGATCATGCCACACCCCCACAAACCCTAGGCACACCCCGACTAACCCTGGCCACTCCCCCACAAACCCGATTACCTTTGTCAGGAGGGGCAAGATCCAAGAAAGGCAAGTGTTGGACCTGGTTAATGAAGGCGTGGGCCAGATCAAAGTGGCAGGGTCGCGTGAAATTGAATCTCAAGTGAGGAGATCAAAAAGCACAAGAGGGCTGATTTGCCCACTGCCCGCATACTCTCAACCTAACCTAACAGTGACACGCTCTTCATTCTCCCGGTCGACAAAATGCCAAGAATAAAGCCCGGATGCCCAAACGGCGAGAGAGAACCAGAAAGTTAAACCCAAGCTGGGTCCACAGAAAACCAGTCACCACTAAACTCAGGTGCAGAGACACCGAATGCCCAGTAAACACTGTCAATTTAACCCATGCATCCCCAGGCATACAGATGCCAGGTAATGATGTTTAAAAACGTCATTACCCTCATAGTTACATGCCTCTCATTATCCTGGTCCATGGGAAAACACAAGCCGAGCTTGATCAACTCCGGCTGGGTCAACTCGGGGAGGGTGTTTAATGATGAAAGACCCGAAACACCCCATGATCCGAGGATGCATTACTGATGATGTGTCCCAGTGCACACCCGGTCCATTGAACCAAGTGGTGTCGGACCACGATAATGAAAGGCATGGGCCAGATTCACCTGGCTTCACCAGATGAGCCTATGCGCCACAGCACCTCATACCTCACCACTCCAAACTCTGCAGCCTTACCTATCCCAGTCACACATATACATCCACCAGCCCAACACTCAAACCTAATCCTAAAGTCCAAGGGGGCACACACCCCCACAAACCCTCGGCACATCCCACAGATCATGCCACACCCCCACAAACCCTAGGCACACCCCGACTAACCCTGGCCACTCCCCCACAAACCCGATTACCTTTGTCAGGAGGGGCAAGATCCAAGAAAGGCAAGTGTTGGACCTGGTTAATGAAGGCGTGGGCCAGATCAAAGTGGCAGGGTCGCGTGAAATTGAATCTCAAGTGAGGAGATCAAAAAGCACAAGAGGGCTGATTTGCCCACTGCCCGCATACTCTCAACCTAACCTAACAGTGACACGCTCTTCATTCTCCCGGTCGACAAAATGCCAAGAATAAAGCCCGGATGCCCAAACGGCGAGAGAGAACCAGAAAGTTAAACCCAAGCTGGGTCCACAGAAAACCAGTCACCACTAAACTCAGGTGCAGAGACACCGAATGCCCAGTAAACACTGTCAATTTAACCCATGCATCCCCAGGCATACAGATGCCAGGTAATGATGTTTAAAAACGTCATTACCCTCATAGTTACATGCCTCTCATTATCCTGGTCCATGGGAAAACACAAGCCGAGCTTGATCAACTCCGGCTGGGTCAACTCGGGGAGGGTGTTTAATGATGAAAGACCCGAAACACCCCATGATCCGAGGATGCATTACTGATGATGTGTCCCAGTGCACACCCGGTCCATTGAACCAAGTGGTGTCGGACCACGATAATGAAAGGCATGGGCCAGATTCACCTGGCTTCACCAGATGAGCCTATGCGCCACAGCACCTCATACCTCACCACTCCAAACTCTGCAGCCTTACCTATCCCAGTCACACATATACATCCACCAGCCCAACACTCAAACCTAATCCTAAAGTCCAAGGGGGCACACACCCCCACAAACCCTCGGCACATCCCACAGATCATGCCACACCCCCACAAACCCTAGGCACACCCCGACTAACCCTGGCCACTCCCCCACAAACCCGATTACCTTTGTCAGGAGGGGCAAGATCCAAGAAAGGCAAGTGTTGGACCTGGTTAATGAAGGCGTGGGCCAGATCAAAGTGGCAGGGTCGCGTGAAATTGAATCTCAAGTGAGGAGATCAAAAAGCACAAGAGGGCTGATTTGCCCACTGCCCGCATACTCTCAACCTAACCCTAACCCTAACCCTAATGCGAGGGTGTTTAATGATGAAAGACCCGAAACACCCCATGATCCGAGGATGCATTACTGATGATGTGTCCCAGTGCACACCCGGTCCATTGAACCAAGTGGTGTCGGACCACGATAATGAAAGGCATGGGCCAGATTCACCTGGCTTCACCACTAAGCCCCATAGCACCTCATACCTCACCACTCCAAACTCTGCAGCCTTACCTATCCCAGTCACACATATACATCCACCAGCCCAACACTCAAACCTAATCCTAAAGTCCAAGGGGGCACACACCCCCACAAACCCTCGGCACATCCCAGAGATCATGCCACACCCCCACAAACCCTAGGCACACCCCGACTAACCCTGGCCACTCCCCCACAAACCCGATTACCTTTGTCAGGAGGGGCAAGATCCAAGAAAGGCAAGTGTTGGACCTGGTTAATGAAGGCGTGGGCCAGATCAAAGTGGCAGGGTCGCGTGAAATTGAATCTCAAGTGAGGAGATCAAAAAGCACAAGAGGGCTGATTTGCCCACTGCCCGCATACTCTCAACCTAACCTAACAGTGACACGCTCTTCATTCTCCCGGTCGACAAAATGCCAAGAACAAAGCCCAGATGCCCAAACGGCAAGAGAGAACCAGAAAGTTAAACCCAAGCTGGGTCCACAGAAAACAAGCCACCACTAAACTCAGGTGCAGAGACACCGAATGCCCAGTAAACACTGTCAATTTAACCCATGCATCCCCAGGCATACAGATGCCAGGTAATGATGTTTGAAAACGTCATTACCCTCATAGTTACATGCCTCTCATTATCCTGGTCCATGGGAAAACACAAGCCGAGCTTGATCAACTCCGGCTGGGTCAACTCGGGGAGGGTGTTTAATGATGAAAGACCCGAAACACCCCATGATCCGAGGATGCATTACTGATGATGTGTCCCAGTGCACACCCGGTCCATTGAACCAAGTGGTGTCGGACCACGATAATGAAAGGCATGGGCCAGATTCACCTGGCTTCACCACTAAGCCCCATAGCACCTCATACCTCACCACTCCAAACTCTGCAGCCTTACCTATCCCAGTCACACATATACATCCACCAGCCCAACACTCAAACCTAATCCTAAAGTCCAAGGGGGCACACACCCCCACAAACCCTCGGCACATCCCAGAGATCATGCCACACCCCCACAAACCCTAGGCACACCCCGACTAACCCTGGCCACTCCCCCACAAACCCGATTACCTTTGTCAGGAGGGGCAAGATCCAAGAAAGGCAAGTGTTGGACCTGGTTAATGAAGGCGTGGGCCAGATCAAAGTGGCAGGGTCGCGTGAAATTGAATCTCAAGTGAGGAGATCAAAAAGCACAAGAGGGCTGATTTGCCCACTGCCCGCATACTCTCAACCTAACCTAACAGTGACACGCTCTTCATTCTCCCGGTCGACAAAATGCCAAGAACAAAGCCCAGATGCCCAAACGGCAAGAGAGAACCAGAAAGTTAAACCCAAGCTGGGTCCACAGAAAACAAGCCACCACTAAACTCAGGTGCAGAGACACCGAATGCCCAGTAAACACTGTCAATTTAACCCATGCATCCCCAGGCATACAGATGCCAGGTAATGATGTTTAAAAACGTCATTACCCCTCATAGTTACATGCCTCTCATTATCCTGGTCCATGGGAAAACACAAGCGAGCTTGATCAACTCCGGCCTGGGTCAACTCGGGGAGGGTGTTTAATGATGAAGACCCGAAACACCCCATGATCCGAGGATGCATTACTGATGATGTGTCCCAGTGCACACCCGGTCCATTGAACCAAGTGGTGTCGGACCACGATAATGAAAGGCATGGGCCAGATTCACCTGGCTTCACCACTAAGCCCCATAGCACCTCATACCTCACCACTCCAAACTCTGCAGCCTTACCTATCCCAGTCACACATATACATCCACCAGCCCAACACTCAAACCTAATCCTAAAGTCCAAGGGGGCACACACCCCCACAAACCCTCGGCACATCCCAGAGATCATGCCACACCCCCACAAACCCTAGGCACACCCCGACTAACCCTGGCCACTCCCCCACAAACCCGATTACCTTTGTCAGGAGGGGCAAGATCCAAGAAAGGCAAGTGTTGGACCTGGTTAATGAAGGCGTGGGCCAGATCAAAGTGGCAGGGTCGCGTGAAATTGAATCTCAAGTGAGGAGATCAAAAAGCACAAGAGGGCTGATTTGCCCACTGCCCGCATACTCTCAACCTAACCTAACAGTGACACGCTCTTCATTCTCCCGGTCGACAAAATGCCAAGAACAAAGCCCAGATGCCCAAACGGCAAGAGAGAACCAGAAAGTTAAACCCAAGCTGGGTCCACAGAAAACAAGCCACCACTAAACTCAGGTGCAGAGACACCGAATGCCCAGTAAACACTGTCAATTTAACCCATGCATCCCCAGGCATACAGATGCCAGGTAATGATGTTTAAAAACGTCATTACCCTCATAGTTACATGCCTCTCATTATCCTGGTCCATGGGAAAACACAAGCCGAGCTTGATCAACTCCGGCTGGGTCAACTCGGGGAGGGTGTTTAATGATGAAAGACCCGAAACACCCCATGATCCGAGGATGCATTACTGATGATGTGTCCCAGTGCACACCCGGTCCATTGAACCAAGTGGTGTCGGACCACGATAATGAAAGGCATGGGCCAGATTCACCTGGCTTCACCACTAAGCCCCATAGCACCTCATACCTCACCACTCCAAACTCTGCAGCCTTACCTATCCCAGTCACACATATACATCCACCAGCCCAACACTCAAACCTAATCCTAAAGTCCAAGGGGGCACACACCCCCACAAACCCTCGGCACATCCCAGAGATCATGCCACACCCCCACAAACCCTAGGCACACCCCGACTAACCCTGGCCACTCCCCCACAAACCCGATTACCTTTGTCAGGAGGGGCAAGATCCAAGAAAGGCAAGTGTTGGACCTGGTTAATGAAGGCGTGGGCCAGATCAAAGTGGCAGGGTCGCGTGAAATTGAATCTCAAGTGAGGAGATCAAAAAGCACAAGAGGGCTGATTTGCCCACTGCCCGCATACTCTCAACCTAACCTAACAGTGACACGCTCTTCATTCTCCCGGTCGACAAAATGCCAAGAACAAAGCCCAGATGCCCAAACGGCAAGAGAGAACCAGAAAGTTAAACCCAAGCTGGGTCCACAGAAAACAAGCCACCACTAAACTCAGGTGCAGAGACACCGAATGCCCAGTAAACACTGTCAATTTAACCCATGCATCCCCAGGCATACAGATGCCAGGTAATGATGTTTAAAAACGTCATTACCCTCATAGTTACATGCCTCTCATTATCCTGGTCCATGGGAAAACACAAGCCGAGCTTGATCAACTCCGGCTGGGTCAACTCGGGGAGGGTGTTTAATGATGAAAGACCCGAAACACCCCATGATCCGAGGATGCATTACTGATGATGTGTCCCAGTGCACACCCGGTCCATTGAACCAAGTGGTGTCGGACCACGATAATGAAAGGCATGGGCCAGATTCACCTGGCTTCACCACTAAGCCCCATAGCACCTCATACCTCACCACTCCAAACTCTGCAGCCTTACCTATCCCAGTCACACATATACATCCACCAGCCCAACACTCAAACCTAATCCTAAAGTCCAAGGGGGCACACACCCCCACAAACCCTCGGCACATCCCAGAGATCATGCCACACCCCCACAAACCCTAGGCACACCCCGACTAACCCTGGCCACTCCCCCACAA
Organism: Mobula birostris; assembly: GCF_030028105.1. Taxonomy (NCBI): domain Eukaryota; kingdom Metazoa; phylum Chordata; class Chondrichthyes; order Myliobatiformes; family Myliobatidae; genus Mobula; species Mobula birostris. The sequence continues at coordinate 49,556 of NW_027274980.1, forward strand.
ACCCGATTACCTTTGTCAGGAGGGGCAAGATCCAAGAAAGGCAAGTGTTGGACCTGGTTAATGAAGGCGTGGGCCAGATCAAAGTGGCAGGGTCGCGTGAAATTGAATCTCAAGTGAGGAGATCAAAAAGCACAAGAGGGCTGATTTGCCCACTGCCCGCATACTCTCAACCTAACCTAACAGTGACACGCTCTTCATTCTCCCGGTCGACAAAATGCCAAGAACAAAGCCCAGATGCCCAAACGGCAAGAGAGAACCAGAAAGTTAAACCCAAGCTGGGTCCACAGAAAACAAGCCACCACTAAACTCAGGTGCAGAGACACCGAATGCCCAGTAAACACTGTCAATTTAACCCATGCATCCCCAGGCATACAGATGCCAGGTAATGATGTTTAAAAACGTCATTACCCTCATAGTTACATGCCTCTCATTATCCTGGTCCATGGGAAAACACAAGCCGAGCTTGATCAACTCCGGCTGGGTCAACTCGGGGAGGGTGTTTAATGATGAAAGACCCGAAACACCCCATGATCCGAGGATGCATTACTGATGATGTGTCCCAGTGCACACCCGGTCCATTGAACCAAGTGGTGTCGGACCACGATAATGAAAGGCATGGGCCAGATTCACCTGGCTTCACCACTAAGCCCCATAGCACCTCATACCTCACCACTCCAAACTCTGCAGCCTTACCTATCCCAGTCACACATATACATCCACCAGCCCAACACTCAAACCTAATCCTAAAGTCCAAGGGGGCACACACCCCCACAAACCCTCGGCACATCCCAGAGATCATGCCACACCCCCACAAACCCTAGGCACACCCCGACTAACCCTGGCCACTCCCCCACAAACCCGATTACCTTTGTCAGGAGGGGCAAGATCCAAGAAAGGCAAGTGTTGGACCTGGTTAATGAAGGCGTGGGCCAGATCAAAGTGGCAGGGTCGCGTGAAATTGAATCTCAAGTGAGGAGATCAAAAAGCACAAGAGGGCTGATTTGCCCACTGCCCGCATACTCTCAACCTAACCTAACAGTGACACGCTCTTCATTCTCCCGGTCGACAAAATGCCAAGAACAAAGCCCAGATGCCCAAACGGCAAGAGAGAACCAGAAAGTTAAACCCAAGCTGGGTCCACAGAAAACAAGCCACCACTAAACTCAGGTGCAGAGACACCGAATGCCCAGTAAACACTGTCAATTTAACCCATGCATCCCCAGGCATACAGATGCCAGGTAATGATGTTTAAAAACGTCATTACCCTCATAGTTACATGCCTCTCATTATCCTGGTCCATGGGAAAACACAAGCCGAGCTTGATCAACTCCGGCTGGGTCAACTCGGGGAGGGTGTTTAATGATGAAAGACCCGAAACACCCCATGATCCGAGGATGCATTACTGATGATGTGTCCCAGTGCACACCCGGTCCATTGAACCAAGTGGTGTCGGACCACGATAATGAAAGGCATGGGCCAGATTCACCTGGCTTCACCACTAAGCCCCATAGCACCTCATACCTCACCACTCCAAACTCTGCAGCCTTACCTATCCCAGTCACACATATACATCCACCAGCCCAACACTCAAACCTAATCCTAAAGTCCAAGGGGGCACACACCCCCACAAACCCTCGGCACATCCCAGAGATCATGCCACACCCCCACAAACCCTAGGCACACCCCGACTAACCCTGGCCACTCCCCCACAAACCCGATTACCTTTGTCAGGAGGGGCAAGATCCAAGAAAGGCAAGTGTTGGACCTGGTTAATGAAGGCGTGGGCCAGATCAAAGTGGCAGGGTCGCGTGAAATTGAATCTCAAGTGAGGAGATCAAAAAGCACAAGAGGGCTGATTTGCCCACTGCCCGCATACTCTCAACCTAACCTAACAGTGACACGCTCTTCATTCTCCCGGTCGACAAAATGCCAAGAACAAAGCCCAGATGCCCAAACGGCAAGAGAGAACCAGAAAGTTAAACCCAAGCTGGGTCCACAGAAAACAAGCCACCACTAAACTCAGGTGCAGAGACACCGAATGCCCAGTAAACACTGTCAATTTAACCCATGCATCCCCAGGCATACAGATGCCAGGTAATGATGTTTAAAAACGTCATTACCCTCATAGTTACATGCCTCTCATTATCCTGGTCCATGGGAAAACACAAGCCGAGCTTGATCAACTCCGGCTGGGTCAACTCGGGGAGGGTGTTTAATGATGAAAGACCCGAAACACCCCATGATCCGAGGATGCATTACTGATGATGTGTCCCAGTGCACACCCGGTCCATTGAACCAAGTGGTGTCGGACCACGATAATGAAAGGCATGGGCCAGATTCACCTGGCTTCACCACTAAGCCCCATAGCACCTCATACCTCACCACTCCAAACTCTGCAGCCTTACCTATCCCAGTCACACATATACATCCACCAGCCCAACACTCAAACCTAATCCTAAAGTCCAAGGGGGCACACACCCCCACAAACCCTCGGCACATCCCAGAGATCATGCCACACCCCCACAAACCCTAGGCACACCCCGACTAACCCTGGCCACTCCCCCACAAACCCGATTACCTTTGTCAGGAGGGGCAAGATCCAAGAAAGGCAAGTGTTGGACCTGGTTAATGAAGGCGTGGGCCAGATCAAAGTGGCAGGGTCGCGTGAAATTGAATCTCAAGTGAGGAGATCAAAAAGCACAAGAGGGCTGATTTGCCCACTGCCCGCATACTCTCAACCTAACCTAACAGTGACACGCTCTTCATTCTCCCGGTCGACAAAATGCCAAGAACAAAGCCCAGATGCCCAAACGGCAAGAGAGAACCAGAAAGTTAAACCCAAGCTGGGTCCACAGAAAACAAGCCACCACTAAACTCAGGTGCAGAGACACCGAATGCCCAGTAAACACTGTCAATTTAACCCATGCATCCCCAGGCATACAGATGCCAGGTAATGATGTTTAAAAACGTCATTACCCTCATAGTTACATGCCTCTCATTATCCTGGTCCATGGGAAAACACAAGCCGAGCTTGATCAACTCCGGCTGGGTCAACTCGGGGAGGGTGTTTAATGATGAAAGACCCGAAACACCCCATGATCCGAGGATGCATTACTGATGATGTGTCCCAGTGCACACCCGGTCCATTGAACCAAGTGGTGTCGGACCACGATAATGAAAGGCATGGGCCAGATTCACCTGGCTTCACCACTAAGCCCCATAGCACCTCATACCTCACCACTCCAAACTCTGCAGCCTTACCTATCCCAGTCACACATATACATCCACCAGCCCAACACTCAAACCTAATCCTAAAGTCCAAGGGGGCACACACCCCCACAAACCCTCGGCACATCCCAGAGATCATGCCACACCCCCACAAACCCTAGGCACACCCCGACTAACCCTGGCCACTCCCCCACAAACCCGATTACCTTTGTCAGGAGGGGCAAGATCCAAGAAAGGCAAGTGTTGGACCTGGTTAATGAAGGCGTGGGCCAGATCAAAGTGGCAGGGTCGCGTGAAATTGAATCTCAAGTGAGGAGATCAAAAAGCACAAGAGGGCTGATTTGCCCACTGCCCGCATACTCTCAACCTAACCTAACAGTGACACGCTCTTCATTCTCCCGGTCGACAAAATGCCAAGAACAAAGCCCAGATGCCCAAACGGCAAGAGAGAACCAGAAAGTTAAACCCAAGCTGGGTCCACAGAAAACAAGCCACCACTAAACTCAGGTGCAGAGACACCGAATGCCCAGTAAACACTGTCAATTTAACCCATGCATCCCCAGGCATACAGATGCCAGGTAATGATGTTTAAAAACGTCATTACCCTCATAGTTACATGCCTCTCATTATCCTGGTCCATGGGAAAACACAAGCCGAGCTTGATCAACTCCGGCTGGGTCAACTCGGGGAGGGTGTTTAATGATGAAAGACCCGAAACACCCGATGATCCGAGGATGCATTACTGATGATGTGTCCCAGTGCACACCCGGTCCATTGAACCAAGTGGTGTCGGACCACGATAATGAAAGGCATGGGCCAGATTCACCTGGCTTCACCACTAAGCCCCATAGCACCTCATACCTCACCACTCCAAACTCTGCAGCCTTACCTATCCCAGTCACACATATACATCCACCAGCCCAACACTCAAACCTAATCCTAAAGTCCAAGGGGGCACACACCCCCACAAACCCTCGGCACATCCCAGAGATCATGCCACACCCCCACAAACCCTAGGCACACCCCGACTAACCCTGGCCACTCCCCCACAAACCCGATTACCTTTGTCAGGAGGGGCAAGATCCAAGAAAGGCAAGTGTTGGACCTGGTTAATGAAGGCGTGGGCCAGATCAAAGTGGCAGGGTCGCGTGAAATTGAATCTCAAGTGAGGAGATCAAAAAGCACAAGAGGGCTGATTTGCCCACTGCCCGCATACTCTCAACCTAACCTAACAGTGACACGCTCTTCATTCTCCCGGTCGACAAAATGCCAAGAACAAAGCCCAGATGCCCAAACGGCAAGAGAGAACCAGAAAGTTAAACCCAAGCTGGGTCCACAGAAAACAAGCCACCACTAAACTCAGGTGCAGAGACACCGAATGCCCAGTAAACACTGTCAATTTAACCCATGCATCCCCAGGCATACAGATGCCAGGTAATGATGTTTGAAAACGTCATTACCCTCATAGTTACATGCCTCTCATTATCCTGGTCCATGGGAAAACACAAGCCGAGCTTGATCAACTCCGGCTGGGTCAACTCGGGGAGGGTGTTTAATGATGAAAGACCCGAAACACCCCATGATCCGAGGATGCATTACTGATGATGTGTCCCAGTGCACACCCGGTCCATTGAACCAAGTGGTGTCGGACCACGATAATGAAAGGCATGGGCCAGATTCACCTGGCTTCACCACTAAGCCCCATAGCACCTCATACCTCACCACTCCAAACTCTGCAGCCTTACCTATCCCAGTCACACATATACATCCACCAGCCCAACACTCAAACCTAATCCTAAAGTCCAAGGGGGCACACACCCCCACAAACCCTCGGCACATCCCAGAGATCATGCCACACCCCCACAAACCCTAGGCACACCCCGACTAACCCTGGCCACTCCCCCACAAACCCGATTACCTTTGTCAGGAGGGGCAAGATCCAAGAAAGGCAAGTGTTGGACCTGGTTAATGAAGGCGTGGGCCAGATCAAAGTGGCAGGGTCGCGTGAAATTGAATCTCAAGTGAGGAGATCAAAAAGCACAAGAGGGCTGATTTGCCCACTGCCCGCATACTCTCAACCTAACCTAACAGTGACACGCTCTTCATTCTCCCGGTCGACAAAATGCCAAGAACAAAGCCCAGATGCCCAAACGGCAAGAGAGAACCAGAAAGTTAAACCCAAGCTGGGTCCACAGAAAACAAGCCACCACTAAACTCAGGTGCAGAGACACCGAATGCCCAGTAAACACTGTCAATTTAACCCATGCATCCCCAGGCATACAGATGCCAGGTAATGATGTTTAAAAACGTCATTACCCTCATAGTTACATGCCTCTCATTATCCTGGTCCATGGGAAAACACAAGCCGAGCTTGATCAACTCCGGCTGGGTCAACTCGGGGAGGGTGTTTAATGATGAAAGACCCGAAACACCCCATGATCCGAGGATGCATTACTGATGATGTGTCCCAGTGCACACCCGGTCCATTGAACCAAGTGGTGTCGGACCACGATAATGAAAGGCATGGGCCAGATTCACCTGGCTTCACCACTAAGCCCCATAGCACCTCATACCTCACCACTCCAAACTCTGCAGCCTTACCTATCCCAGTCACACATATACATCCACCAGCCCAACACTCAAACCTAATCCTAAAGTCCAAGGGGGCACACACCCCCACAAACCCTCGGCACATCCCAGAGATCATGCCACACCCCCACAAACCCTAGGCACACCCCGACTAACCCTGGCCACTCCCCCACAAACCCGATTACCTTTGTCAGGAGGGGCAAGATCCAAGAAAGGCAAGTGTTGGACCTGGTTAATGAAGGCGTGGGCCAGATCAAAGTGGCAGGGTCGCGTGAAATTGAATCTCAAGTGAGGAGATCAAAAAGCACAAGAGGGCTGATTTGCCCACTGCCCGCATACTCTCAACCTAACCTAACAGTGACACGCTCTTCATTCTCCCGGTCGACAAAATGCCAAGAACAAAGCCCAGATGCCCAAACGGCAAGAGAGAACCAGAAAGTTAAACCCAAGCTGGGTCCACAGAAAACAAGCCACCACTAAACTCAGGTGCAGAGACACCGAATGCCCAGTAAACACTGTCAATTTAACCCATGCATCCCCAGGCATACAGATGCCAGGTAATGATGTTTAAAAACGTCATTACCCTCATAGTTACATGCCTCTCATTATCCTGGTCCATGGGAAAACACAAGCCGAGCTTGATCAACTCCGGCTGGGTCAACTCGGGGAGGGTGTTTAATGATGAAAGACCCGAAACACCCCATGATCCGAGGATGCATTACTGATGATGTGTCCCAGTGCACACCCGGTCCATTGAACCAAGTGGTGTCGGACCACGATAATGAAAGGCATGGGCCAGATTCACCTGGCTTCACCACTAAGCCCCATAGCACCTCATACCTCACCACTCCAAACTCTGCAGCCTTACCTATCCCAGTCACACATATACATCCACCAGCCCAACACTCAAACCTAATCCTAAAGTCCAAGGGGGCACACACCCCCACAAACCCTCGGCACATCCCAGAGATCATGCCACACCCCCACAAACCCTAGGCACACCCCGACTAACCCTGGCCACTCCCCCACAAACCCGATTACCTTTGTCAGGAGGGGCAAGATCCAAGAAAGGCAAGTGTTGGACCTGGTTAATGAAGGCGTGGGCCAGATCAAAGTGGCAGGGTCGCGTGAAATTGAATCTCAAGTCAGGAGATCAAAAAGCACAAGAGGGCTGATTTGCCCACTGCCCGCATACTCTCAACCTAACCTAACAGTGACACGCTCTTCATTCTCCCGGTCGACAAAATGCCAAGAATAAAGCCCAGATGCCCAAACGGCGAGAGAGAACCAGAAAGTTAAACCCAAGCTGGGTCCACAGAAAACCAGTCACCACTAAACTCAGGTGCAGAGACACCGAATGCCCAGTAAACACTGTCAATTTAACCCATGCAATCCCAGGCATACAGATGCCGGGTAATGATGTTTAAAAACAACATTACCCTCATAGTTACATGCCTCTCATTATCCTGGTCCATGGGAAAACACAAGCCGAGCTTGATCAACTCCGGCTGGGTCATCTCGGGGAGGGTGTTTAATGATGAAAGACCCGAAACACCCCATGATCCGAGGATGCATTACTGATGATGTGTGCCAGTGCACACCCGGTTCACTGAACCAAGTGGTGTCGGACCACGGTAATGAAAGGCATGGGCCAGATTCACCTGGCTTCACCACTAAGCCCCATAGAACCTCATACCTCACCACTCAAAACTCTGCAGCCTTACCTATCCCAGTCACACATATACATCCACCAGCCCAACACTCAAACCTAATCCTAAAGTCCAAGGGGGCACACACCCCCACAAACCCTCGGCACATCCCAGAGATCATGCCACACCCCCACAAACCCTAGGCACACCCCGACTAACCCTGGCCACTCCCCCACAAACCCGATTACCTTTGTCAGGAGGGGCAAGATCCAAGAAAGGCAAGTGTTGGACCTGGTTAATGAAGGCGTGGGCCAGATCAAAGTGGCAGGGTCGCGTGAAATTGAATCTCAAGTCAGGAGATCAAAAAGCACAAGAGGGCTGATTTGCCCACTGCCCGCATACTCTCAACCTAACCTAACAGTGACACGCTCTTCATTCTCCCGGTCGACAAAATGCCAAGAATAAAGCCCAGATGCCCAAACGGCGAGAGAGAACCAGAAAGTTAAACCCAAGCTGGGTCCACAGAAAACCAGTCACCACTAAACTCAGGTGCAGAGACACCGAATGCCCAGTAAACACTGTCAATTTAACCCATGCAATCCCAGGCATACAGATGCCGGGTAATGATGTTTAAAAACAACATTACCCTCATAGTTACATGCCTCTCATTATCCTGGTCCATGGGAAAACACAAGCCGAGCTTGATCAACTCCGGCTGGGTCATCTCGGGGAGGGTGTTTAATGATGAAAGACCCGAAACACCCCATGATCCGAGGATGCATTACTGATGATGTGTGCCAGTGCACACCCGGTTCACTGAACCAAGTGGTGTCGGACCACGGTAATGAAAGGCATGGGCCAGATTCACCTGGCTTCACCACTAAGCCCCATAGAACCTCATACCTCACCACTCAAAACTCTGCAGCCTTACCTATCCCAGTCACACATATACATCCACCAGCCCAACACTCAAACCTAATCCTAAAGTCCAAGGGGGCACACACCCCCACAAACCCTCGGCACATCCCAGAGATCATGCCACACCCCCACAAACCCTAGGCACACCCCGACTAACCCTGGCCACTCCCCCACAAACCCGATTACCTTTGTCAGGAGGGGCAAGATCCAAGAAAGGCAAGTGTTGGACCTGGTTAATGAAGGCGTGGGCCAGATCAAAGTGGCAGGGTCGCGTGAAATTGAATCTCAAGTCAGGAGATCAAAAAGCACAAGAGGGCTGATTTGCCCACTGCCCGCATACTCTCAACCTAACCTAACAGTGACACGCTCTTCATTCTCCCGGTCGACAAAATGCCAAGAATAAAGCCCAGATGCCCAAACGGCGAGAGAGAACCAGAAAGTTAAACCCAAGCTGGGTCCACAGAAAACCAGTCACCACTAAACTCAGGTGCAGAGACACCGAATGCCCAGTAAACACTGTCAATTTAACCCATGCAATCCCAGGCATACAGATGCCGGGTAATGATGTTTAAAAACAACATTACCCTCATAGTTACATGCCTCTCATTATCCTGGTCCATGGGAAAACACAAGCCGAGCTTGATCAACTCCGGCTGGGTCATCTCGGGGAGGGTGTTTAATGATGAAAGACCCGAAACACCCCATGATCCGAGGATGCATTACTGATGATGTGTGCCAGTGCACACCCGGTTCACTGAACCAAGTGGTGTCGGACCACGGTAATGAAAGGCATGGGCCAGATTCACCTGGCTTCACCACTAAGCCCCATAGAACCTCATACCTCACCACTCAAAACTCTGCAGCCTTACCTATCCCAGTCACACATATACATCCACCAGCCCAACACTCAAACCTAATCCTAAAGTCCAAGGGGGCACACACCCCCACAAACCCTCGGCACATCCCAGAGATCATGCCACACCCCCACAAACCCTAGGCACACCCCGACTAACCCTGGCCACTCCCCCACAAACCCGATTACCTTTGTCAGGAGGGGCAAGATCCAAGAAAGGCAAGTGTTGGACCTGGTTAATGAAGGCGTGGGCCAGATCAAAGTGGCAGGGTCGCGTGAAATTGAATCTCAAGTCAGGAGATCAAAAAGCACAAGAGGGCTGATTTGCCCACTGCCCGCATACTCTCAACCTAACCTAACAGTGACACGCTCTTCATTCTCCCGGTCGACAAAATGCCAAGAATAAAGCCCAGATGCCCAAACGGCGAGAGAGAACCAGAAAGTTAAACCCAAGCTGGGTCCACAGAAAACCAGTCACCACTAAACTCAGGTGCAGAGACACCGAATGCCCAGTAAACACTGTCAATTTAACCCATGCAATCCCAGGCATACAGATGCCGGGTAATGATGTTTAAAAACAACATTACCCTCATAGTTACATGCCTCTCATTATCCTGGTCCATGGGAAAACACAAGCCGAGCTTGATCAACTCCGGCTGGGTCATCTCGGGGAGGGTGTTTAATGATGAAAGACCCGAAACACCCCATGATCCGAGGATGCATTACTGATGATGTGTGCCAGTGCACACCCGGTTCACTGAACCAAGTGGTGTCGGACCACGGTAATGAAAGGCATGGGCCAGATTCACCTGGCTTCACCACTAAGCCCCATAGAACCTCATACCTCACCACTCAAAACTCTGCAGCCTTACCTATCCCAGTCACACATATACATCCACCAGCCCAACACTCAAACCTAATCCTAAAGTCCAAGGGGGCACACACCCCCACAAACCCTCGGCACATCCCAGAGATCATGCCACACCCCCACAAACCCTAGGCACACCCCGACTAACCCTGGCCACTCCCCCACAAACCCGATTACCTTTGTCAGGAGGGGCAAGATCCAAGAAAGGCAAGTGTTGGACCTGGTTAATGAAGGCGTGGGCCAGATCAAAGTGGCAGGGTCGCGTGAAATTGAATCTCAAGTCAGGAGATCAAAAAGCACAAGAGGGCTGATTTGCCCACTGCCCGCATACTCTCAACCTAACCTAACAGTGACACGCTCTTCATTCTCCCGGTCGACAAAATGCCAAGAATAAAGCCCAGATGCCCAAACGGCGAGAGAGAACCAGAAAGTTAAACCCAAGCTGGGTCCACAGAAAACCAGTCACCACTAAACTCAGGTGCAGAGACACCGAATGCCCAGTAAACACTGTCAATTTAACCCATGCAATCCCAGGCATACAGATGCCGGGTAATGATGTTTAAAAACAACATTACCCTCATAGTTACATGCCTCTCATTATCCTGGTCCATGGGAAAACACAAGCCGAGCTTGATCAACTCCGGCTGGGTCATCTCGGGGAGGGTGTTTAATGATGAAAGACCCGAAACACCCCATGATCCGAGGATGCATTACTGATGATGTGTGCCAGTGCACACCCGGTTCACTGAACCAAGTGGTGTCGGACCACGGTAATGAAAGGCATGGGCCAGATTCACCTGGCTTCACCACTAAGCCCCATAGAACCTCATACCTCACCACTCAAAACTCTGCAGCCTTACCTATCCCAGTCACACATATACATCCACCAGCCCAACACTCAAACCTAATCCTAAAGTCCAAGGGGGCACACACCCCCACAAACCCTCGGCACATCCCAGAGATCATGCCACACCCCCACAAACCCTAGGCACACCCCGACTAACCCTGGCCACTCCCCCACAAACCCGATTACCTTTGTCAGGAGGGGCAAGATCCAAGAAAGGCAAGTGTTGGACCTGGTTAATGAAGGCGTGGGCCAGATCAAAGTGGCAGGGTCGCGTGAAATTGAATCTCAAGTCAGGAGATCAAAAAGCACAAGAGGGCTGATTTGCCCACTGCCCGCATACTCTCAACCTAACCTAACAGTGACACGCTCTTCATTCTCCCGGTCGACAAAATGCCAAGAATAAAGCCCAGATGCCCAAACGGCGAGAGAGAACCAGAAAGTTAAACCCAAGCTGGGTCCACAGAAAACCAGTCACCACTAAACTCAGGTGCAGAGACACCGAATGCCCAGTAAACACTGTCAATTTAACCCATGCAATCCCAGGCATACAGATGCCGGGTAATGATGTTTAAAAACAACATTACCCTCATAGTTACATGCCTCTCATTATCCTGGTCCATGGGAAAACACAAGCCGAGCTTGATCAACTCCGGCTGGGTCATCTCGGGGAGGGTGTTTAATGATGAAAGACCCGAAACACCCCATGATCCGAGGATGCATTACTGATGATGTGTGCCAGTGCACACCCGGTTCACTGAACCAAGTGGTGTCGGACCACGGTAATGAAAGGCATGGGCCAGATTCACCTGGCTTCACCACTAAGCCCCATAGAACCTCATACCTCACCACTCAAAACTCTGCAGCCTTACCTATCCCAGTCACACATATACATCCACCAGCCCAACACTCAAACCTAATCCTAAAGTCCAAGGGGGCACACACCCCCACAAACCCTCGGCACATCCCAGAGATCATGCCACACCCCCACAAACCCTAGGCACACCCCGACTAACCCTGGCCACTCCCCCACAAACCCGATTACCTTTGTCAGGAGGGGCAAGATCCAAGAAAGGCAAGTGTTGGACCTGGTTAATGAAGGCGTGGGCCAGATCAAAGTGGCAGGGTCGCGTGAAATTGAATCTCAAGTCAGGAGATCAAAAAGCACAAGAGGGCTGATTTGCCCACTGCCCGCATACTCTCAACCTAACCTAACAGTGACACGCTCTTCATTCTCCCGGTCGACAAAATGCCAAGAATAAAGCCCAGATGCCCAAACGGCGAGAGAGAACCAGAAAGTTAAACCCAAGCTGGGTCCACAGAAAACCAGTCACCACTAAACTCAGGTGCAGAGACACCGAATGCCCAGTAAACACTGTCAATTTAACCCATGCAATCCCAGGCATACAGATGCCGGGTAATGATGTTTAAAAACAACATTACCCTCATAGTTACATGCCTCTCATTATCCTGGTCCATGGGAAAACACAAGCCGAGCTTGATCAACTCCGGCTGGGTCATCTCGGGGAGGGTGTTTAATGATGAAAGACCCGAAACACCCCATGATCCGAGGATGCATTACTGATGATGTGTGCCAGTGCACACCCGGTTCACTGAACCAAGTGGTGTCGGACCACGGTAATGAAAGGCATGGGCCAGATTCACCTGGCTTCACCACTAAGCCCCATAGAACCTCATACCTCACCACTCAAAACTCTGCAGCCTTACCTATCCCAGTCACACATATACATCCACCAGCCCAACACTCAAACCTAATCCTAAAGTCCAAGGGGGCACACACCCCCACAAACCCTCGGCACATCCCAGAGATCATGCCACACCCCCACAAACCCTAGGCACACCCCGACTAACCCTGGCCACTCCCCCACAAACCCGATTACCTTTGTCAGGAGGGGCAAGATCCAAGAAAGGCAAGTGTTGGACCTGGTTAATGAAGGCGTGGGCCAGATCAAAGTGGCAGGGTCGCGTGAAATTGAATCTCAAGTCAGGAGATCAAAAAGCACAAGAGGGCTGATTTGCCCACTGCCCGCATACTCTCAACCTAACCCTAATACTCTCAACCTAACCTAACAGTGACACGCTCTTCATTCTCCCGGTCGACAAAATGCCAAGAACAAAGCCCAGATGCCCAAACGGCAAGAGAGAACCAGAAAGTTAAACCCAAGCTGGGTCCACAGAAAACAAGCCACCACTAAACTCAGGTGCAGAGACACCGAATGCCCAGTAAACACTGTCAATTTAACCCATGCATCCCCAGGCATACAGATGCCAGGTAATGATGTTTAAAAACGTCATTACCCTCATAGTTACATGCCTCTCATTATCCTGGTCCATGGGAAAACACAAGCCGAGCTTGATCAACTCCGGCTGGGTCAACTCGGGGAGGGTGTTTAATGATGAAAGACCCGAAACACCCCATGATCCGAGGATGCATTACTGATGATGTGTCCCAGTGCACACCCGGTCCATTGAACCAAGTGGTGTCGGACCACGATAATGAAAGGCATGGGCCAGATTCACCTGGCTTCACCACTAAGCCCCATAGCACCTCATACCTCACCACTCCAAACTCTGCAGCCTTACCTATCCCAGTCACACATATACATCCACCAGCCCAACACTCAAACCTAATCCTAAAGTCCAAGGGGGCACACACCCCCACAAACCCTCGGCACATCCCAGAGATCATGCCACACCCCCACAAACCCTAGGCACACCCCGACTAACCCTGGCCACTCCCCCACAAACCCGATTACCTTTGTCAGGAGGGGCAAGATCCAAGAAAGGCAAGTGTTGGACCTGGTTAATGAAGGCGTGGGCCAGATCAAAGTGGCAGGGTCGCGTGAAATTGAATCTCAAGTGAGGAGATCAAAAAGCACAAGAGGGCTGATTTGCCCACTGCCCGCATACTCTCAACCTAACCTAACAGTGACACGCTCTTCATTCTCCCGGTCGACAAAATGCCAAGAACAAAGCCCAGATGCCCAAACGGCAAGAGAGAACCAGAAAGTTAAACCCAAGCTGGGTCCACAGAAAACAAGCCACCACTAAACTCAGGTGCAGAGACACCGAATGCCCAGTAAACACTGTCAATTTAACCCATGCATCCCCAGGCATACAGATGCCAGGTAATGATGTTTAAAAACGTCATTACCCTCATAGTTACATGCCTCTCATTATCCTGGTCCATGGGAAAACACAAGCCGAGCTTGATCAACTCCGGCTGGGTCAACTCGGGGAGGGTGTTTAATGATGAAAGACCCGAAACACCCCATGATCCGAGGATGCATTACTGATGATGTGTCCCAGTGCACACCCGGTCCATTGAACCAAGTGGTGTCGGACCACGATAATGAAAGGCATGGGCCAGATTCACCTGGCTTCACCACTAAGCCCCATAGCACCTCATACCTCACCACTCCAAACTCTGCAGCCTTACCTATCCCAGTCACACATATACATCCACCAGCCCAACACTCAAACCTAATCCTAAAGTCCAAGGGGGCACACACCCCCACAAACCCTCGGCACATCCCAGAGATCATGCCACACCCCCACAAACCCTAGGCACACCCCGACTAACCCTGGCCACTCCCCCACAAACCCGATTACCTTTGTCAGGAGGGGCAAGATCCAAGAAAGGCAAGTGTTGGACCTGGTTAATGAAGGCGTGGGCCAGATCAAAGTGGCAGGGTCGCGTGAAATTGAATCTCAAGTGAGGAGATCAAAAAGCACAAGAGGGCTGATTTGCCCACTGCCCGCATACTCTCAACCTAACCTAACAGTGACACGCTCTTCATTCTCCCGGTCGACAAAATGCCAAGAACAAAGCCCAGATGCCCAAACGGCAAGAGAGAACCAGAAAGTTAAACCCAAGCTGGGTCCACAGAAAACAAGCCACCACTAAACTCAGGTGCAGAGACACCGAATGCCCAGTAAACACTGTCAATTTAACCCATGCATCCCCAGGCATACAGATGCCAGGTAATGATGTTTAAAAACGTCATTACCCTCATAGTTACATGCCTCTCATTATCCTGGTCCATGGGAAAACACAAGCCGAGCTTGATCAACTCCGGCTGGGTCAACTCGGGGAGGGTGTTTAATGATGAAAGACCCGAAACACCCCATGATCCGAGGATGCATTACTGATGATGTGTCCCAGTGCACACCCGGTCCATTGAACCAAGTGGTGTCGGACCACGATAATGAAAGGCATGGGCCAGATTCACCTGGCTTCACCACTAAGCCCCATAGCACCTCATACCTCACCACTCCAAACTCTGCAGCCTTACCTATCCCAGTCACACATATACATCCACCAGCCCAACACTCAAACCTAATCCTAAAGTCCAAGGGGGCACACACCCCCACAAACCCTCGGCACATCCCAGAGATCATGCCACACCCCCACAAACCCTAGGCACACCCCGACTAACCCTGGCCACTCCCCCACAAACCCGATTACCTTTGTCAGGAGGGGCAAGATCCAAGAAAGGCAAGTGTTGGACCTGGTTAATGAAGGCGTGGGCCAGATCAAAGTGGCAGGGTCGCGTGAAATTGAATCTCAAGTGAGGAGATCAAAAAGCACAAGAGGGCTGATTTGCCCACTGCCCGCATACTCTCAACCTAACCTAACAGTGACACGCTCTTCATTCTCCCGGTCGACAAAATGCCAAGAACAAAGCCCAGATGCCCAAACGGCAAGAGAGAACCAGAAAGTTAAACCCAAGCTGGGTCCACAGAAAACAAGCCACCACTAAACTCAGGTGCAGAGACACCGAATGCCCAGTAAACACTGTCAATTTAACCCATGCATCCCCAGGCATACAGATGCCAGGTAATGATGTTTAAAAACGTCATTACCCTCATAGTTACATGCCTCTCATTATCCTGGTCCATGGGAAAACACAAGCCGAGCTTGATCAACTCCGGCTGGGTCAACTCGGGGAGGGTGTTTAATGATGAAAGACCCGAAACACCCCATGATCCGAGGATGCATTACTGATGATGTGTCCCAGTGCACACCCGGTCCATTGAACCAAGTGGTGTCGGACCACGATAATGAAAGGCATGGGCCAGATTCACCTGGCTTCACCACTAAGCCCCATAGCACCTCATACCTCACCACTCCAAACTCTGCAGCCTTACCTATCCCAGTCACACATATACATCCACCAGCCCAACACTCAAACCTAATCCTAAAGTCCAAGGGGGCACACACCCCCACAAACCCTCGGCACATCCCAGAGATCATGCCACACCCCCACAAACCCTAGGCACACCCCGACTAACCCTGGCCACTCCCCCACAAACCCGATTACCTTTGTCAGGAGGGGCAAGATCCAAGAAAGGCAAGTGTTGGACCTGGTTAATGAAGGCGTGGGCCAGATCAAAGTGGCAGGGTCGCGTGAAATTGAATCTCAAGTGAGGAGATCAAAAAGCACAAGAGGGCTGATTTGCCCACTGCCCGCATACTCTCAACCTAACCTAACAGTGACACGCTCTTCATTCTCCCGGTCGACAAAATGCCAAGAACAAAGCCCAGATGCCCAAACGGCAAGAGAGAACCAGAAAGTTAAACCCAAGCTGGGTCCACAGAAAACAAGCCACCACTAAACTCAGGTGCAGAGACACCGAATGCCCAGTAAACACTGTCAATTTAACCCATGCATCCCCAGGCATACAGATGCCAGGTAATGATGTTTAAAAACGTCATTACCCTCATAGTTACATGCCTCTCATTATCCTGGTCCATGGGAAAACACAAGCCGAGCTTGATCAACTCCGGCTGGGTCAACTCGGGGAGGGTGTTTAATGATGAAAGACCCGAAACACCCCATGATCCGAGGATGCATTACTGATGATGTGTCCCAGTGCACACCCGGTCCATTGAACCAAGTGGTGTCGGACCACGATAATGAAAGGCATGGGCCAGATTCACCTGGCTTCACCACTAAGCCCCATAGCACCTCATACCTCACCACTCCAAACTCTGCAGCCTTACCTATCCCAGTCACACATATACATCCACCAGCCCAACACTCAAACCTAATCCTAAAGTCCAAGGGGGCACACACCCCCACAAACCCTCGGCACATCCCAGAGATCATGCCACACCCCCACAAACCCTAGGCACACCCCGACTAACCCTGGCCACTCCCCCACAAACCCGATTACCTTTGTCAGGAGGGGCAAGATCCAAGAAAGGCAAGTGTTGGACCTGGTTAATGAAGGCGTGGGCCAGATCAAAGTGGCAGGGTCGCGTGAAATTGAATCTCAAGTGAGGAGATCAAAAAGCACAAGAGGGCTGATTTGCCCACTGCCCGCATACTCTCAACCTAACCTAACAGTGACACGCTCTTCATTCTCCCGGTCGACAAAATGCCAAGAACAAAGCCCAGATGCCCAAACGGCAGGAGAGAACCAGAAAGTTAAACCCAAGCTGGGTCCACAGAAAACAAGCCACCACTAAACTCAGGTGCAGAGACACCGAATGCCCAGTAAACACTGTCAATTTAACCCATGCATCCCCAGGCATACAGATGCCAGGTAATGATGTTTAAAAACGTCATTACCCTCATAGTTACATGCCTCTCATTATCCTGGTCCATGGGAAAACACAAGCCGAGCTTGATCAACTCCGGCTGGGTCAACTCGGGGAGGGTGTTTAATGATGAAAGACCCGAAACACCCCATGATCCGAGGATGCATTACTGATGATGTGTCCCAGTGCACACCCGGTCCATTGAACCAAGTGGTGTCGGACCACGATAATGAAAGGCATGGGCCAGATTCACCTGGCTTCACCACTAAGCCCCATAGCACCTCATACCTCACCACTCCAAACTCTGCAGCCTTACCTATCCCAGTCACACATATACATCCACCAGCCCAACACTCAAACCTAATCCTAAAGTCCAAGGGGGCACACACCCCACAAACCCTCGGCACATCCCAGAGATCATGCCACACCCCCACAAACCCTAGGCACACCCCGACTAACCCTGGCCACTCCCCACAAACCCGATTACCTTTGTCAGGAGGGGCAAGATCCAAGAAAGGCAAGTGTTGGACCTGGTTAATGAAGGCGTGGGCCAGATCAAAGTGGCAGGGTCGCGTGAAATTGAATCTCAAGTGAGGAGATCAAAAAGCACAAGAGGGCTGATTTGCCCACTGCCCGCATACTCTCAACCTAACCTAACAGTGACACGCTCTTCATTCTCCCGGTCGACAAAATGCCAAGAACAAAGCCCAGATGCCCAAACGGCAAGAGAGAACCAGAAAGTTAAACCCAAGCTGGGTCCACAGAAAACAAGCCACCACTAAACTCAGGTGCAGAGACACCGAATGCCCAGTAAACACTGTCAATTTAACCCATGCATCCCCAGGCATACAGATGCCAGGTAATGATGTTTAAAAACGTCATTACCCTCATAGTTACATGCCTCTCATTATCCTGGTCCATGGGAAAACACAAGCCGAGCTTGATCAACTCCGGCTGGGTCAACTCGGGGAGGGTGTTTAATGATGAAAGACCCGAAACACCCCATGATCCGAGGATGCATTACTGATGATGTGTCCCAGTGCACACCCGGTCCATTGAACCAAGTGGTGTCGGACCACGATAATGAAAGGCATGGGCCAGATTCACCTGGCTTCACCACTAAGCCCCATAGCACCTCATACCTCACCACTCCAAACTCTGCAGCCTTACCTATCCCAGTCACACATATACATCCACCAGCCCAACACTCAAACCTAATCCTAAAGTCCAAGGGGGCACACACCCCCACAAACCCTCGGCACATCCCAGAGATCATGCCACACCCCCACAAACCCTAGGCACACCCCGACTAACCCTGGCCACTCCCCCACAAACCCGATTACCTTTGTCAGGAGGGGCAAGATCCAAGAAAGGCAAGTGTTGGACCTGGTTAATGAAGGCGTGGGCCAGATCAAAGTGGCAGGGTCGCGTGAAATTGAATCTCAAGTGAGGAGATCAAAAAGCACAAGAGGGCTGATTTGCCCACTGCCCGCATACTCTCAACCTAACCTAACAGTGACACGCTCTTCATTCTCCCGGTCGACAAAATGCCAAGAACAAAGCCCAGATGCCCAAACGGCAAGAGAGAGAACCAGAAAGTTAAACCCAAGCTGGGTCCACAGAAAACAAGCCACCACTAAACTCAGGTGCAGAGACACCGAATGCCCAGTAAACACTGTCAATTTAACCCATGCATCCCCAGGCATACAGATGCCAGGTAATGATGTTTAAAAACGTCATTACCCTCATAGTTACATGCCTCTCATTATCCTGGTCCATGGGAAAACACAAGCCGAGCTTGATCAACTCCGGCTGGGTCAACTCGGGAGGGTGTTTAATGATGAAAGACCCGAAACACCCCATGATCCGAGGATGCATTACTGATGATGTGTCCCAGTGCACACCCGGTCCATTGAACCAAGTGGTGTCGGACCACGATAATGAAAGGCATGGGCCAGATTCACCTGGCTTCACCACTAAGCCCCATAGCACCTCATACCTCACCACTCCAAACTCTGCAGCCTTACCTATCCCAGTCACACATATACATCCACCAGCCCAACACTCAAACCTAATCCTAAAGTCCAAGGGGGCACACACCCCACAAACCCTCGGCACATCCCAGAGATCATGCCACACCCCCACAAACCCTAGGCACACCCCGACTAACCCTGGCCACTCCCCCACAAACCCGATTACCTTTGTCAGGAGGGGCAAGATCCAAGAAAGGCAAGTGTTGGACCTGGTTAATGAAGGCGTGGGCCAGATCAAAGTGGCAGGGTCGCGTGAAATTGAATCTCAAGTGAGGAGATCAAAAAGCACAAGAGGGCTGATTTGCCCACTGCCCGCATACTCTCAACCTAACCTAACAGTGACACGCTCTTCATTCTCCCGGTCGACAAAATGCCAAGAACAAAGCCCAGATGCCCAAACGGCAAGAGAGAACCAGAAAGTTAAACCCAAGCTGGGTCCACAGAAAACAAGCCACCACTAAACTCAGGTGCAGAGACACCGAATGCCCAGTAAACACTGTCAATTTAACCCATGCATCCCCAGGCATACAGATGCCAGGTAATGATGTTTAAAAACGTCATTACCCTCATAGTTACATGCCTCTCATTATCCTGGTCCATGGGAAAACACAAGCCGAGCTTGATCAACTCCGGCTGGGTCAACTCGGGGAGGGTGTTTAATGATGAAAGACCCGAAACACCCCATGATCCGAGGATGCATTACTGATGATGTGTCCCAGTGCACACCCGGTCCATTGAACCAAGTGGTGTCGGACCACGATAATGAAAGGCATGGGCCAGATTCACCTGGCTTCACCACTAAGCCCCATAGCACCTCATACCTCACCACTCCAAACTCTGCAGCCTTACCTATCCCAGTCACACATATACATCCACCAGCCCAACACTCAAACCTAATCCTAAAGTCCAAGGGGGCACACACCCCCACAAACCCTCGGCACATCCCAGAGATCATGCCACACCCCCACAAACCCTAGGCACACCCCGACTAACCCTGGCCACTCCCCCACAAACCCGATTACCTTTGTCAGGAGGGGCAAGATCCAAGAAAGGCAAGTGTTGGACCTGGTTAATGAAGGCGTGGGCCAGATCAAAGTGGCAGGGTCGCGTGAAATTGAATCTCAAGTGAGGAGATCAAAAAGCACAAGAGGGCTGATTTGCCCACTGCCCGCATACTCTCAACCTAACCTAACAGTGACACGCTCTTCATTCTCCCGGTCGACAAAATGCCAAGAACAAAGCCCAGATGCCCAAACGGCAAGAGAGAACCAGAAAGTTAAACCCAAGCTGGGTCCACAGAAAACAAGCCACCACTAAACTCAGGTGCAGAGACACCGAATGCCCAGTAAACACTGTCAATTTAACCCATGCATCCCAGGCATACAGATGCCAGGTAATGATGTTTAAAAACGTCATTACCCTCATAGTTACATGCCTCTCATTATCCTGGTCCATGGGAAAACACAAGCCGAGCTTGATCAACTCCGGCTGGGTCAACTCGGGGAGGGTGTTTAATGATGAAAGACCCGAAACACCCCATGATCCGAGGATGCATTACTGATGATGTGTCCCAGTGCACACCCGGTCCATTGAACCAAGTGGTGTCGGACCACGATAATGAAAGGCATGGGCCAGATTCACCTGGCTTCACCACTAAGCCCCATAGCACCTCATACCTCACCACTCCAAACTCTGCAGCCTTACCTATCCCAGTCACACATATACATCCACCAGCCCAACACTCAAACCTAATCCTAAAGTCCAAGGGGGCACACACCCCCACAAACCCTCGGCACATCCCAGAGATCATGCCACACCCCCACAAACCCTAGGCACACCCCGACTAACCCTGGCCACTCCCCCACAAACCCGATTACCTTTGTCAGGAGGGGCAAGATCCAAGAAAGGCAAGTGTTGGACCTGGTTAATGAAGGCGTGGGCCAGATCAAAGTGGCAGGGTCGCGTGAAATTGAATCTCAAGTGAGGAGATCAAAAAGCACAAGAGGGCTGATTTGCCCACTGCCCGCATACTCTCAACCTAACCTAACAGTGACACGCTCTTCATTCTCCCGGTCGACAAAATGCCAAGAACAAAGCCCAGATGCCCAAACGGCAAGAGAGAACCAGAAAGTTAAACCCAAGCTGGGTCCACAGAAAACAAGCCACCACTAAACTCAGGTGCAGAGACACCGAATGCCCAGTAAACACTGTCAATTTAACCCATGCATCCCCAGGCATACAGATGCCAGGTAATGATGTTTAAAAACGTCATTACCCTCATAGTTACATGCCTCTCATTATCCTGGTCCATGGGAAAACACAAGCCGAGCTTGATCAACTCCGGCTGGGTCAACTCGGGGAGGGTGTTTAATGATGAAAGACCCGAAACACCCCATGATCCGAGGATGCATTACTGATGATGTGTCCCAGTGCACACCCGGTCCATTGAACCAAGTGGTGTCGGACCACGATAATGAAAGGCATGGGCCAGATTCACCTGGCTTCACCACTAAGCCCCATAGCACCTCATACCTCACCACTCCAAACTCTGCAGCCTTACCTATCCCAGTCACACATATACATCCACCAGCCCAACACTCAAACCTAATCCTAAAGTCCAAGGGGGCACACACCCCCACAAACCCTCGGCACATCCCAGAGATCATGCCACACCCCCACAAACCCTAGGCACACCCCGACTAACCCTGGCCACTCCCCCACAAACCCGATTACCTTTGTCAGGAGGGGCAAGATCCAAGAAAGGCAAGTGTTGGACCTGGTTAATGAAGGCGTGGGCCAGATCAAAGTGGCAGGGTCGCGTGAAATTGAATCTCAAGTGAGGAGATCAAAAAGCACAAGAGGGCTGATTTGCCCACTGCCCGCATACTCTCAACCTAACCTAACAGTGACACGCTCTTCATTCTCCCGGTCGACAAAATGCCAAGAACAAAGCCCAGATGCCCAAACGGCAAGAGAGAACCAGAAAGTTAAACCCAAGCTGGGTCCACAGAAAACAAGCCACCACTAAACTCAGGTGCAGAGACACCGAATGCCCAGTAAACACTGTCAATTTAACCCATGCATCCCCAGGCATACAGATGCCAGGTAATGATGTTTAAAAACGTCATTACCCTCATAGTTACATGCCTCTCATTATCCTGGTCCATGGGAAAACACAAGCCGAGCTTGATCAACTCCGGCTGGGTCAACTCGGGGAGGGTGTTTAATGATGAAAGACCCGAAACACCCCATGATCCGAGGATGCATTACTGATGATGTGTCCCAGTGCACACCCGGTCCATTGAACCAAGTGGTGTCGGACCACGATAATGAAAGGCATGGGCCAGATTCACCTGGCTTCACCACTAAGCCCCATAGCACCTCATACCTCACCACTCCAAACTCTGCAGCCTTACCTATCCAGTCACACATATACATCCACCAGCCCAACACTCAAACCTAATCCTAAAGTCCAAGGGGCACACACCCCCACAAACCCTCGGCACATCCAGAGATCATGCCACACCCCACAAACCCTAGGCACACCCCGACTAACCCTGGCCACTCCCCCACAAACCCGATTACCTTTGTCAGGAGGGGCAGATCCAAGAAAGGCAAGTGTTGGACCTGGTTAATGAAGGCGTGGGCCAGATCAAAGTGGCAGGGTCGCGTGAAATTGAATCTCAAGTGAGGAGATCAAAAAGCACAAGAGGGGCTGATTTGCCCACTGCCCGCATACTCTCAACTAACCTAACAGTGACACGCTCTTCATTCTCCCGGTCGACAAAATGCCAAGACAAAGCCCAGATGCCCAAACGGCAAGAGAGAACCAGAAAGTTAAACCCAAGCTGGGTCCACAGAAAACAAGCCACCACTAAACTCAGGTGCAGAGACACCGAATGCCCAGTAAACACTGTCAATTTAACCCATGCATCCCCAGGCATACAGATGCCAGG